>NW_028274820.1:55585668-55739321 GCF_037043125.1 Eumetopias jubatus | reverse complement strand
GCATAGAGGAACTATGACTGAAACAGAGGAAAGTGAGTATGATTTTAACGAAGGTTTGGGGTAGGTGGAGTAGCGGTTAATCACCCTCATTCTCCAGCATTAACACATCAGCCTGCCTTGGAGAATTTCCAGCCGTCACACCCCTGTGACGAGCATGTTTGCACCCAATATGATGGTCTTTATTTTCTTGCTTTGAGTATTGCAATTTTCTTGCTCATACACCAGTGTCTCAGGGACCAAGGACGTTTTTAATTTGGAAGGAAGGAAAGAAGACTTCGAAGAGCCTCTTTACTTTCTTAGGGAGAGGTGCAGAATTGCCTGGTAGGTACCCCCTGTACCTCTTGGCTGCTTTCTCCCTTGATCTGTCAGCCCATTGCCTGGGACTGACTGGAAAGTCCACCAAAGCCAACATGCAGGGCTTTGGTGGGGTCAGTCCCTGAGATGTAGAGGAGACTCTTGGCGAGAATAGTGGAAGGAAGAGAGTGCAGCTGAAATCCCCCGCAAGGCAAGGCTTTTCCCACCTGCAGTGCCACAGGCCCAGTCCGCCTGCCCTTGGTCAGCACTCCCCACTGCTCCCCGGTGACAGAGCTCGGGACCCACTCTGAGGACGGCTGCTCGCTCAGTACCGGGGGACACCCTTTAGCCCCCTGAAGGTGCTGCCTTCTATGTTACTACTTTGTAACAGAACAGGAAATGGTTTTCTCCTGTTTGCTTAAAGGTTGAGTCAAGTGCAGAGCCTGGGGAAACACAACAATGGAAACATTCACGCTCTTGTGACTAGGAGAATTCTCTTTGAGCCCACCTCCCGGTCTGTGCTGAAATTCTAAGTGTGAAGGTTTCATGTCTGCTCAGCTTCTCACATACTTAAACAACAAAGTGTCACACACATGCTTCTTCTGCTACATCGTGTTTGTGGAAGCTGGGAAAGAAATGATCTTACCTCCGAATTCCTTAGTTGCTGATCCTCCAGGCTGATTGTCTTACAGTTTGATCGGATAATTTCCCAAGCTGATTACAAAGAGTATAAGTATTTCAAGACCCCTGGCCTCTTTTTGTTCATCAGTTTATTAAGTAAGCTTTCCTTATATTCAGTGGTTTGTGTACTGGATCTTGTCTTGCTCAAAATTTCATTTTTCTGTGGAAGCAAAAAACCTTTTTTTGCCTCTCACGTGTCTGTTGACAACATATAAAACAACTATTTGTGAGATGCTGTTGTTTTAGTGACATACCAATCCAAGCCAAGATCAAAATATCGTCAGTGCCTTCCGGTGGCGTGTTTACTTTGAGGTTCCTACACGTAAACTCATAGTTTTTCTTTTGCTTCATTTGCCTTTCTGTGGGAACCACCCTGAGTTTCTTTTTGTGGGACCATTCAAATTGCATGTAAGGTTTCTCTAGGAACTGCACTCCCCCTTTGTTTTTTATTTTTTGCAATAGGGCAGAGAAGAATATCTAAGTGTATTATCTTTTTGAAAGAAGCTAGTATTTTATAATTCAAAGTAGCTGCTCTAAGAAACAAATAATGTATCAGTTATCTCCACTGCTATTAAACAGTTTCTACTCTCAAGTCATAAAGAAAATTTTTTCCAGGACCCAAGTCACCCTGATAGTGATGATGTCCTAGTAATAATTATTTGCACTGCAGACAATAAAAAGGAAACTTAAAGGGCTAGAAATGTGACTTGTATTTGGAAACCACACTCACCCCATCTTGATCAGGGACATCACTATTAAATGATCAAGACACCTGAACACAGAAAGCATGGCAAACTGGCAGATTTTTTAGATAAGCTTATGAGAGCTCTAATAGCAAAATGTGGTATTCCTGATTGAGCCAACTGTGACTGTCCAGAAATAGAGTGTTAAATAAAAATTTATGAGTGAGATATCTTAATATAGTGCTTTGGGAAATCTCAGTAACCCTCAAAGAAGGGACTCAGAGCTACAGTTCGTGTAACCCGCCCCCCCCCCCACCCCGCCCACCATCCCCTGTGCCGTGGTCAGACCATCTCCACCGTGAGCACATGCTTTCATGACACGGGTCTCTCATTACAGTTTGGGAAGCCTAAATCCTCGGCATCTCATTCACCAGCTTTATAACGTCTGTATCTCCTGTGTGGGCAAGCACCAATTTCTATATGGATGTCCTCAGGCACCCATGTGCAGACATAAATATGTAAATCAAGTTGTGTAGGTTTTATGCTGAAGAGAATAGGAAAGTGGATGCCTTCATTTGAAAAAGTCTGTACCTCATGATTGCAGTTCTCTGTTGACTAACAATTCTTGTGTTGTGTGCAGTTCTTTGTCACGTGTACATAACGGAGCACTCCTATGTCAGTGTGAAGGCAAAAGTTTCCAGTACAGCGCATGAGATCCTGAAAGTTGTGGCAGAAAAGATCCAACATGCGGAAGAGGATCTGGCTCTGGTGGCTGTCACATTCTCTGGGGGTAAACTGTTTTCTGTCCTGGAGTATTAATCTTTCTCTGGATCGCTCTCAAAGGAGGAGAGTCGACATTTTTATAGGGTAAACGTGCGGCTTGTCCCTTCTGGGTCCGCAGCTGGATGACCACAGTAACAATAAGAAGCTGCCTAGCAGAGGCGTTTCCATGACAACAGCTGGATACTGTCGGATCCTGAATTTCCTCCCCAAGAACTGAATAAAGGACCATGCCAGTGTTTTGAAATATATTATAAAGCTTTTCATATTTTATACTCTAGATAAGCCTTCTATTTTCATATTTAAATTAACTTGGGAAATTGCTAAAGGATGAAATTACTTGAGGAAGGAAAAAGAAAGACAGCCTTGAACTAGTCATATTGCTGGCTGACAGTTTAATACTTAAAAAGACTCCAATAAGCTGAAAGCTCGTAGGCAGTGTTCATTCAGGTGGACATGGGGAGTGAGGTCTGGTTATAGCTTTTCCTTCTGCTGGGCCTTATTTATCCTTGGAGAATGGTTTATTGTCTGTTTTGAATAAGATCACACAGATTACAAGCTGACACTATTGATCTATGTGACCTGAACAGACCCCTTCGTTTTCACTGGGGCCTGTCAGATCTCAATGTTGCTGGCCTCCTTTTTGGCTTACCATCTTTATTTAATATCTCATTAACCCTGAGAAAAATACAAAGAAAGTGACTTAGCATCAGTAGTTGAAAAATGGGAGTACTATGTGAACTAATCAAGGAGAGATGGGGTGAGAAGGAGGGGGGGAGCCGATATCAGGCGTTCCTGTTTATCCTTTGTTATCATGCTAGGGGAAGGAGGAGAAGATCAGAATTTAACTTGGTGTTAAAGCATTTCTGTGACAGAATCTTCTATTGCTTTGTTACTCAGAAGCAGGTAAATGATCCAATAAGCTAGTGGATCATATAAGCCAAGCGTATAGCCCTTCTCCCTGGGCCTAATGAGAGTCTCTCCTCCCTCTCACGGGGCCCTAATTGTGCAGCCCATCAAAACATTATCTAGAGAAAAAGAGCAAAAGTGGAAGAAACATCTGGGCTACATGAATTTTAATCAGAGACTGTTGAATTTTTAATAAAATATTTCAGACATTCCAGATAGATAAGATAAATGCATATTATATTTTAATTTTAAGTGGCCAAAAATATTAAATGATTCTAAACAACATTACACTTCATCAAAACCAACATTTGCCTCTCAAGACAGTACCATTACAGAAAGTAGTCATCGGGTCCCCATTCTGGAGGAGGAAGGACCCTGAGTGAACTTGGTAGCACGACTGAGACCCCTCTCCCTTGGGGCTGACTCAGAGTCAGCCCAGGGCCACACATGAATCTGGAAAGTAATGAGTAGCTCTTTTACTACCCAATATCTATTTGATGACCATGAAATACCATTTTTACACTCTATTAAATTAGATTCATCAGGGAGGCCAATGTCGTTGTAATGTGTATAGACTCATTGCTAATCTTCTCTAGAAATACCGGCTTATCTCTTGAATTATCCCGCAGATTTGGAAATGTGCCATCATTTCCCATCAATTAGTACTTTGGTCTGTTAAGAACCTTTCCACCCATAGCTTAATATCCTCCAAACAATAATGCTTTATGAAGAAAAAGAAGGAGAAAAACAGTGTTTAATGTATTCCTTGCTCTATTACCTAATTTTCAGTAAAGTTTTAGATACTACTTCAAAATGAAATGACAGTGAGATCTACTCTTATTTTCTTTTTGTCAAAAAAAGTTTGAAAATGTTGCAAATGTTGTAGGTTTTGTGGATTTTTCTAAAAGGACTGAGGCTATTATCCTCATGGCTTTCGGTAGGTTTCTAGCTGTTTTATACCCTGAGTAGGTATAATGTATGTAGTAACGGAAACCTACCTGCCTAGTTTTTCAGAGCTTAAAATTCTGTGAGCTTTTATCTTTTAGAGTGTAGTGACAAACCTGAGAATAAGAAAAAAAATATTTCCCAGAAAATGGAAAAGTTCCTGTCAGAAAGCCATGACATTTTATTCTGTAGCAAGGGCAGAATGGCTCTCATAAATTCCGATGTAAGGTGGACATAGGCACACACAGGGCTGCAAGAAATTGAAGCTAGAGAAAGAGGGAGGAGAGACGGAAGAACTTCAGAGCCCAGCCATGTGGGACCGTTTACCACACACGTCCATGGCCTGACATGAAAGTGCTATTGATCTTTATAATGCTGAGCCATAAAGAATATATTGGATTATCATTTGTGTACTCGGTATTAAGCAGAAATGTTCAAAACAAAATTTGGCCTTTGAACTGATTAAGTTATCTAGAAAAAGATACATGGAATATAGTATTCCCCAACCATGCTGGGTAACTAAAAGGCTGACTTAGAAGCCAATTATGTTACAGTGCAATAAACTTGAGGATTAGTTTAGTCAATTCCCATCCGTAATTTGTAGTTAAAGAGGAGGGCATTTTTCTACAAAGAAGGCTATTGTGTTATAAGAGAGCTCCACTGATGGTAGAAAAATGGCTGAAGGACAGGAATAATTTGTAATAAGGGAAAGAGAAGAATACATGAAAAATACTTGGCTTTTCCAGTAGTCAAGAAATTTAAAATAAATGGAGAATCTATTTTTGGTTTTAGCTAAATAGCAAACTTACCACAAGGAATGTTCAGTATTGGTCAGTGTAAAAATTTGAAAGCAATTTGGCAGTTTGTATCAAAAACTTCAAAAAATGTTCATTCCCCTTTGACCTAGTAATTCCATTTCTGGGAATCTATTTTTAAAAATCATCTATGAGCAGCCAACGATTTATGCACAAGGTTGCTGACTTCAGCAGTATATATTATGGCTGCTGTAATAATAGATCCCATTTATCAAGCCCCTCTTATGTGCCAGACCCCGTGCTGGTATTTATATATATCTTGCCATCTAATTGATATGACAAAAACATTGGAAACTATTAAATTGGTCAATAATAGAGGAAAGATTACATGATGGTATAATGGACCGTTATATAACCAATTAAACATGACATACATAATTAATTTTGACAAGTGGATAAGTGCTTAATAAAATCAGAATATAAAACCATAGATGGAATAACTGCAGATGTATACGTATGTACCCATACTAATTATGAATGCATATGTGTACATAATTGCAATTCTATATATGCATGAATATTGTTTATACACATTTACATCAAGATCAGAACAAAAACATACCCAAATGTTACCAACATTACCATCCTATCGTTATCTTTGATGAGATTATTATTTTTTAAAAAAGATTTTATTTATTTATTTATTTGACAGAGAATGAGAGTGATAGAGAGTGAGAGAAAGAGAGAGAGAATGCAAGTAGGGGGAGCGGCAGGCAGAGGGAGAAGCAGGCTCCCCACTGAGCAAGGAGCCCGACGTGGGGCTTGAGCCCAGGACCCTGGGATCATGACCTGAGCCGAAGGCAGACACTTGACGGACTGAGCCACCCAGGCATCCCCGAGTGATGGGATTATGAGTGAATTTTACTTTCTTTCCTAAACTGTGTTCTAAAAAAATGACTAAATATTATAAGAAGGAATTGCAACAGGCTTCCACTTTATGGATATTGAGCAGTGATGCCCATGGTCCCATTGGTGCCATTGAACACAGTATGTGGAACTGAATTAAATCTGCATTCTATGTACTTTTAAATATTTTTCTTCGGCAATTCTCACTCTTTAGATATACTGTGTATGCCTACTACTGTTCTTGTGTTTCTAATTACTCCTTTTTTTTTTTTAAATAAAGAAAAGCATGAACTTCAGCCAAATGACTTGGCCATCTCCAAATCCCTTGAAGCATCAGGTCGGATATATGTCTACCGAAAAGACCTAGCTGACACTTTGGTAAGGACTTTTAGCCTTTACTTGAAACACAAACAGCAGACTAAAGTTGTATTTTTGTATGTTTTATAATGAAAGAGAAACACATTGAACTACTTTCTCCTCTGGCCAGTAATATACTTGGCAAACAACACCACCTTTGCAAATCAAAGACAGGTACACCTTGAGGAATCCTAAGCCTTTCCTGAGTCAAACCCTGCTTCCCTCTGGGCCTCTGAAACAAGGGATATGAGAGAAGTGACCCCCCCCATTAATCTTAATAACCTTCCTTCTTTTTTGGTGGATATGAGGAGATCAGGCTGAGAAATGTACCCTGTGCAAATTTAGGGGGAAAGAGACTCTGTATTGTTTCGGTCTATTTGGCACACTTCGAGTGTACCATTCCCTGGAAGAAAGGGTCAATTATCAGCCTTCCCCTGTAAGATAGGCTCATAACAATGGTACATGGGATGCTGGTGAGGAGTAAGATTTGGAAGAAATGTAGAACCCATGCTGTAAGTTATTTTCATTTCTAATGTAAGAACATTTACACCCAAGCAGATGATTTGTCATTCTTACTTTCCTAAAAACCTCAGCCTTGTGACTGCTTTCTGCATAGTAGGATCAGGCCTCAGACCCATCACCCATAAAAAGCAGGCTCTGCCAGATGGTGATAGTATCATCTAGAGACATGGTCCTAGTCTATTTCACGGAGCCATCACTGACTGGGATGGTTCTTTCTAGGCGACTCCTGTTGTATTTATAATTGAGGAATGTGTATACCACATGGGTTAACCAAAACCTCTTATAATAAAAATATTTTATGTAAAATTATCTACAAGTATCAACCTACCGGATACTAATCATTGTCATTTTTGGCACTTACTACCAGACAGTTAGGTGCTGGGTAGTTTACATACAGTATCTCATTTAATATTCCCAGTAACCCTGTGAAGTTCAGAGAGGCAGAGTCCCTTACTCTAGCTTCCTGCAGCCAAGTAAGGGAAAGTGCTAGGACTCCAGGACAATATTTGCCTCTGAAGCTCTAACATACCTTTCATTTGTATGTGATGAGGGAGCAAAGCAGAGGGGAAACTTTTGTCTTACTGGGCCTTTCTGCTTTGGAGTGTCTTTCAGCAGGTCACAGGTCCTGTGTCTGTGCATGATGTAATTCCATCAGGGAACCCTGATGAACAGGATGCACAGCATCCTTGAGTAAACAGTGAGACTGGCTTGACTTTAACCCTCCCTATGGAGGAGGACGATCTACCCTCTGTCTTCTGCGGAGCTCATGGATGATGGTGGAAACTCACACTCTTGTCTTCTATGCCCCCCCTTCCTCGTAGTACCCATAGACTTCTTGGCAGTTCCCTGGTATGCACGCCCAGAGCTCTCCTACCACCATCTGGGGCCAGCTTCAGAAGAGTAGAAGGCAGGCCTAAGCAATGTCCTAGTGGAATAAATGGGTGCTCTGAAGTATGTTCCCAGAGAAGCCAGTTGCCATCCTGCCCTCAAACGTTTCCAACTCTGCATCCTGCCTGAGATTCCCCTGTTGGAATCATAGCTTTCACTGTTTTAACTCCGAAAGATTTCAGCTGAAATGGAATATTCTAAGGGCAGGATAGATAACATGTGGAACCACTAGCACCCACTCCACTTACATATAGATGAGTTACTCTTCTCAGAAGGTGGGAATTAGAGCCCGGAATGAATGGGTTAGAGAAATAGGAAGTGTTTGTTGGAGAGGGCCATAGACAGCCTTGGACAACCAGAGGGCAGTACCAGGGCAAAGGGTGCATTTAGGGAGAAAAAACAGGAGGGATAAAAAGCCAAGTGAAAATATCCTTATATCTCCAAATTAGCATGCAGAGATTTATGTTACTTCCCAGCTCTTGGCTCTCCCTCTGAACGCCTGCAGTGTAGCATGGCATCTATCTGGTTCCAAACTAATCAGGCCATGAGAAACGTGGGCTTTCCCCTACTCAGTATTTGCACACGCATTCTTTCAGTCCACCCTCATTGAGCTCCCCGCTGTGTCTCACTCTGGGCTATAGGAACAATTTGTACCTTGACCTGCACTGAAAAGAATCAAGTCTGTGGTGAAGCTCTGGGGAGGCCTTTTATCGTTTTTTTTTTTTTTCCTTCAAATTAGGAAAACTTTTCATAACAATAAAACTTGTAAAATGCAAATAATTTTGCAGTTTTAAAATAAGAATTAATATTTGGAACCTGAAATATTCTCTTCATCCTGGCATGTCATTTATTTTTGCAAAGTCCCATCTTTTTTTCCAAGTCATTAATAATTTTAACATCACTAACTACTCAAATCCAACCCCTCAATGGGAGAATTTTATTTATTTTTTTAAATAAACTCTAAGCCCAACATGGGGCTCAAACTCACAACCCCAATATCATGTGCTTTCCTGACTAAGCCAGCCAGATGCCCCCGGAGAATTTGTACTTTAATTGGAAAACATCAAATTTTTCTTTAAATGCCAAATAATTTTTAATAAATTTAACAGTGACAAAATATTTAAAGTTTTGGTGACATTTAGTAAGTCCATGCCAGATTTTAGGAAATACTATTACCAGACTCATACCTATTTATGTAGGTAAAGCCACAGATACTTAAAATAATCATCTGCCCTGGGGTATAAATGAAGTGACTTTTATTTTTTATTTCTTGTTTAAATTTTTTTCACTTTCCACAGGCATTTTAATAAAATTTGTAAATGTGTGTCTGGGATGAGGCTTGTTAAACGTATTTCCTGCAAAAGCCATGTCTGTCTTTATTGAACTGCACCATGACATTTCTTTTGTTTGTTTTTATACTAACCTGCTGGCACATTAATTCTTACCAGAAGCCAAAGTGATTTCAGGGCTTTCGCTTTCATTACGCTGTCTGCTGGGGCAGTGTTTTATAATCAGATTTGTGGATACGTGCATGTGTGTGCGGGCGTGTGTGTGTGCGCACGCGCGCGCGCGCGCGTGTGTGTGTGTGTGTGTGTGTGTGTGTGTGTGTGTGTCTGGGGGGAGGGGCAGGCTAACTCAGTGAAGTATCATTGATCACATTCTACCATTTCCAAGGCTGTTTCCCAAATTGGTTGTAACTCACCAAAGATGAACAGACCAGGGAAAATATTAAGTGCACTCAGACAAGATTACTTTCCTAATCTGGGCTTCTAGTGGCTTTCTGTGGCCAGCCAGTTCAGCGCCAAACATTTGGGAATTACTGAGGATCCTTTTGCTTCTGTCTGTCGGTTTAGAACCCATTTGCAGAAAATGAGGAATCACAGCAAAGGTCGATAAGGATTTTGGGAATGAACACTTGGGATCTTGCTCTGGAATTAATGAACTTTGATTGGAGTCTCTTCAATTCGATTCACGAGGTAAGGAGTGAAAAGATAAAAAATGCTAGTGCTATTTTAACTTTGCATTCTTTTTGAAGATTATTTGTATGTGACTCAGTTTTAAGAAGATCCATCATCCGGTCATATAGTTATGCTTAGAATGCCATTGCCCAAAAGATTTTTGGAGACTTGAAATACATTGAAAGACTGACCCAAACCTAGGAAAATAAGAATACATTATCATGCTTTATTTGTTCCTAATATAATCATATGTGTAGTATAAAAATGCTATATTTTTATATGTATGAATGCTTACATATTTACATGTTTATGAAGCTCTAATGAAATTGAGCCATTTTACATTTGACAATTTTGATGTTGATTCTTTTATTTTTTTCCATAAAGTTCACGGTAGCGATACAAGAATCATATTTATGCACATACCAACATACACATAGAGTCATTCTTTCCCTCAAGAACATTCTATACATTTAGACTATGCTGCAAGACTTAAAGTACTTTCTTGAAACTTTGGAGATATATTTCAAATTTTTAAGTTCATCAACCCTCCCTTTGAAGACAGCTTAAACATTTATAAGATAATAGATTAGGGACAAAATGCTACTGACAACTAAGGAATAAATGTAGCCAGCGGAAAGGCTCACAGGAATCAGGAGATGAAAAATGAGACAGCTCTGTGCAACCATATGTTGCATTTGCTTTGCCATGTAGGGAAATTTTTCATTACAAAACAGCCTTTCCTTCTGAAGAAACTCATGCCCAACTTGGGTGCTTGAGCTTCACTTTCATTTTGGAATGTCTTTTAAATGTCCTCATTAAAAAAAATGCCAATGTTATAATCTAAATTTAAGCAAGTAGTGAACTCCTTCAAGCTAAATGATTTGTGTCTTTGGAAATGTTAATAAGAGTAGGATGTGTCCCTGCTTGTGCTGCTTTCTCAGTGGGAACATGGGAAAGTGTGCACACCCCCTCATTTAAAAACAAATCTCTTCTGTTGCTCTGCATATGATCAGTTTATATAAATAGTCGCTCGTCTTGCTCAATTTTGTAAATTTTGGACCTAGCCCTAATCTCACTCTTTCTGTTTATGATTTTACTGTGTCTTTTATCCGTGGTTCTCAGAGAGTGGGTACCCAGACAGCATTAGCAGCACCACCTGGGAACTTGTTATAAATGCAGGTTGGGGGCCCCACCACAGACCTACTGAACGAGAAAATGTGGGGCATGGGGCCCAGCGAGCTGTTGTAATAGGCCCCTAGGTGATCCTGATTCACACTAAAATTTGAGAACCCTTGTCAAAAGAATCTCCCTGTACTAGTGACAATCATTTCTACTTGTTTTTGCCTATGTAACAAGTTCAGGAAGTTTGGATTTGATTGAGCCTGTGATTTAAACTTTAGAACTTCCTAGATTTTCGTGTAAAACCCACATGTCATCTGCACATTCTAAAACAAAATTTTTCTGAGGATTCTAGATGAACATTATTTAATAAGGCATCTCTAAAACTGCATTGTTTCAAATTGAATCTATTCTATTCTCATGACACATTGTGAGAATGGCTAACTGAGGCAGCTCTTAAAAATGGACTGACTTTTGTATCAGCTTGTCTCTGTGCTAAAAAATGCTGGTGTGAATCCATCTTCTTGCAGCAAGAGCTGATCTACTTCACCTTCAGCCGACAAGGCAGTGGGGAGCACACCGCAAACCTCAGCCTTCTGCTGCAGAGATGCAATGAAGTCCAGCTCTGGGTGGCCACGGAGATTCTGCTCTGCAGCCAGCTGGGCAAGCGAGTGCAGCTGGTGAAAAAATTCATCAAAATTGCTGCACAGTGAGTTCCTGGCGGTGAAAAGAGCAATTCCTCTCATCTCCTTGAGAGAGTACAGTTTTTCCCCTGGTGGTGATAAGAAGGGTTAGGAGGTAAAAGTAGAATACTGAGTTAAGTGACCAAATGGTTGAAAAGGTCTGTTCTTGAATATTTACGTCTTTGCATTTGAAGCACTTATACTTTAAAGTCAATGTCAAAATACCAGACTCCAACCCAGGACGGTTAAGCAGCCAGCGCCCACGTGCTCTGTCCCGCGGCTGAACTACAGTGTGGCCAGTGAGCTACAGCAGGCTGGGAAAACCGGGAAGATGATGTGAGAGGGGGAGAATCATTGCAAATCAGGTGCACTCTAGGATTCTGTTCTTAGCTGCTTGATGCCCACAGTGTGGACTTTGCAAATTCCTCCGCAGGCCCAGCCCAGGCTGGTCCCATCTGACCTTGGAGTCTCCCCTGCTGGGTGCACGCCATGCTACAGCCCCTCTGAATCGCTGTCTGTCCCATGCACGCCATCCTCCAGACCTGGATGCGGCGTTGTTGGCTCTGCCGAAATGACCACTTCCACCTTGCAAATTGCTGTCATTCTTTAAGACCGAGGTCAGAGGTTGCTTCCTTCCTGAAGCCACTCTGACTTTCAGATGCAGGGTGAACTACTCCCTGCCCCCACTCTCCCTCACACACGTGCTTTTTCCCTTTTAACTTTTTTATTATATTTATTAAACTTCTCTGTTTATATAGAATCCCTTCACTTGGCTATGTTAGCCTCCAGAGGACAGGGGCCATTACTAATCAAACATTGACTAATCAAACCTGATATGCCTGATGCAGAACTTGGTAAATAGCAGTGACTCAGTAAAGGTTAGTTGAATGACATTTTAGTAACTTGCTGAGAGCATCTCCTAAAATACCAGATTAGTATCCTGAGACTGCTCTTCGGACAGCCTCCCAACAGAAGTAGGCAGCGTGAATCAGAATCTTTCCCAGTTGCTTCTATTTCCCATTTTATTTCTCCTTTGTCTTCCAAAATAGTTTTTACATCAAACAGTTTTGGAGTATACAGCAGTGTAATATGTTCAGGAACTATGTATTGATCACTCATTACTTGTACAGATCCTTGCGAAGGAACCATGCATTTCCATTGGGAAACCAGACTAACCCTACACCCGGTCCGTGCCTTTGAGAAGTTTGCAACCTGCTGAAGGGGATACTTTGATAACTCAGATGGCTAATGTGCAAAATGCAACAGGGGGTGCCTTATTCTGAGATCAAATTCTACTGGGGATTCGGAGGGGGGCAGCTTGTATGCCAACGATGTGGAAAACGAGGATTCAAAGACAAGTAGCGTTCAAGGCTGTGTTTGAATTCTGGGGGGAGCTGGACAGGTAAGAATTCTGAAGTGCGCACCCTCCGTGGAGCTGAAACTCGCTGGAGGAGGGAGGCAGAGAGGCTCCGTGGAGGCAGACAGCGTATGGTCAGGAAAGGAACCTCATCCACTTTCACCAGGATGGAGTGTTATTTGTACAGAAATTGTGGGAGATTAATCTGCAAAGAAAGATAAGACCAAATTGTAAAGGATATTGAATTTCAGATGGAAGAGATTGGGCTGAATTAAGACAGGGATTCATTGCAATTTTCGTGCAGGAGACTGACACGATCAGAGCTGTCCCTCAGGAAGGTTGATCTGAAGGTAGCACATAGACTGAACTATAGACCCCCCAGAGGTAGGGTGTCTTGTTTACCTAGCAAGAGATAATAGAGGTACCCAACCTGGTGTTTGGTGTGACTGGGAATGGAAGGAGAGACATACAACAGATATTCCTAAATCTTGGACAGTTTTTATGGTGAATTTTCCTTTTTTTTTTTTTTTTATTTGGCCAGTGCATTCCAAACGGCCTGTGAAATTCATAAAGGTGAGGCTCTTTTGGATCGAAAGCTTTCTTATAAATGCCAGTTACTTGGAGAAATGGGACATTAATGTCCCAAGGAGTAAAATGACACCACACAGCTTAGTTCCAGTCTAAGATTATATCTATCCTCAGGGAAATGAAATATATTCACATCTTCTCCATATGGCCCCATGCTCTTGAATTATTTACTCTACTGGTCTCTCTATCCCTAGCCCATGGAATAGAATGCCAACAGAAACATGAAGTTAAATTCCTCATAATCACACTAGTAGGAATAACCAAGGGAAAACAGTAATTTCCATGACCATGAAGTGTCTCCCCTGCCTAAGGCATCTATTTGCATATTCATGTTTCCCTTCCTTCCCACGCTCCCCATCCCCCACCTCTGTGGCTTGAGTGGAGTCTATACCCTCCCACAGACAAAGGAATGTTTGCGAAACTGGAATGTTTCAGTGTCAGTCTGTTCTTATCATGGAATGAAGGAACCTGGGTAACAAAGGATTCCAGACCAGATTGGTATCCAGTATTTGTACTGTATCAATTTGTCTTCCAGAGAAAGCGTTTTTGTTCTTTTTATAGGTTCAGACGTTAGTTATATGTGCTTTTTTTTTTTTTTTTATCGTAAGTATAACTACAAAAGAGATCTGGGCCAGGAAAATTGTTGATGGGAGCTAAAAGATAAAAAGATGAGAATTCTGCCTGAGATTCCGGACAGATAAATGATGCCGAACAAAAAGAGGAGTAATAAACCTTTTTATAATGAATAATAAAACCATTTCCCTAAAAAGTCTTGTTTTCAACTCCAGCAAATGCTATCCGAAAGGCTTGCTGTATACTGGGTATTTGGGTGACAGGCAGAATATAAAAACAAAATGGATATATCCTCTACCTGTGAGGAACCTAAAGTCCAGTGAGGAGTTACAGGACCAGGGGCTTCCATCATGTTGTAAGTGGGAGGACCTGAGAGTCAGAGAGAGCCTCCCACAGAGGTGCCTGTGGCCCAGGGCGGGACAGTTCTCCCAACCACAGGAGCCTTTCCACAGAGGAACCTCAAATCAGCACACCAAGCCTTGGAGCTGCCTCATGTCTGTTCTGGCTGGTGTGAACTTTCCAGGGGGGTGATGAGACAGAAAGGGAAGCAGAGGCCAAGTATGGAATGCCTTTGGTCACCGATAATTTACAAAAACAGGTCGATTTCTAAATCATGGACCCAGAGGCATCTTTATGTATTCATTCATGGAATATACCAGCAGCGTCCACCCAGGAGAAAGTTGGTAGAAACCGGATGAAGGGGCCAGTTAGACTGAGTTTCGGGTCCTCTCGCCAACCCCAGAGCTGCAGGCAGGGCCAGACACCGGGTAAGGAAGACTCTGAGAGGCACAGCCCATGCCCATGGAGGCTCCGTAGTAAGGAGCCTGCAGGACGGTATCTACCCCAGATACTTCGGACCCTAGGTGTGGAGGCAGTTGTGCCTTTGCCCTTTCCACTATTATGGGGACAGAACTTCCCACATGCTCCCTGGTGGGACCTTGTCTGCCCTGGAGCCCAGGCCCAGCTGTACTTGGGCAGAATGCAGCCCCCGAGGCTGGCCCTGGGAGCAGCCCGCTTAGGGAGGACCTGCCAGGCACAGCCAGCTCTGTGTGTTACTCCAGAAGCAGCCCCATCCATTCTCCTGGCTCTGAACTAGACACTTTAACACACAGCCTGTGCCACTGGAAAGCCGTACCGTTTCGGGGGACAGTTTTTAGTATGTGTTGAAAACCTTTAACGTCAAGATAGCTTTTGACCAATCATGTTACGAATGACTGAATGTCTCACTTAATTAAAGGAACTATAAATCCAATTAAAAGTTTTATGCACAAAGATACTCATTGTAGCATTCTGTATTGAATTGAGAATAACCTAAATGTTAACAATAGGGGCATAAGTAAACAAATCGTGAAATGTTTTTGATGAAGTTATATAGCCATTCATGATGATTAGAATTATCGTTATTAATTAAGAATTAATAATACACACTATAACACAGGGTAATTGAAAAAGCAGGACTCGGAGTTATACATACATTGTCCCCAAGTTCCATGTGAGCCCCTGGGGGAGATACAGTGGAAGAGAGGGGGCATCTGGGACAAGCTGGTACTTTTTATGCCCCGGCTTACTGTTGAGCACTTTCATATTTCTTCATATTTATCAAGTTAGAGTAGTTTCTTAATTTTAAAAACTTTGCTTGGAGAAGTGGTTTTTTAAAACGCCCCAGATGAAGGAGTGTCTGGAACCCACAGGCTGTCCTGGCTGACCTCGGAGACCAAGCCTCCTCCGCAGGCTTTGAAAATGAGTGGAATTTTGACCAGTTAGGTTGAAGGGCATGATTGACGTTATGCAGAACAGATAAGCTTACAGAGTGAATGGAGCTCAATGTGATTTTATTTTGCACTTTATTTCCGCCTTTTTTTCTCTAAATGAGAAACATGGGACAGTATCCCCACAATACATGCCATATTTTACATAGATACATAATATAGTAGCTATATGGTTGATAGCAAAGAAAATGCTCCTGAATGTCATGGCAGGGGGAGCTTGGGCTGGTGAGGGGTGAGGTGAGAGGGGCTTGTCTGTCAAAACATAATGACAGCATCCTGAGTACAGAGATGGGACAAGAGAGCTGTTATAATGAGAGTATGCTACATATAAAGAAATGTGAATTCAAGAGTTTTCAGTTGAAATTGTAAATGCATCATCCAAGATAGATTTTTTGGAAGGAGGAATCTTTTGAAGTGTCCAGAGGGTGTCTGGAGCCAGATCTTTTCCTATAGGTAAGAATGAGCTAGAGTGTTTGGAATCTGTCACCTGTGAGGAACGGTGGAGGGGACACCCCCCCCCCCCCCCCCCGCCACACACACAGGGGCACTCAGTGTGTGTTGGCCTTGGAGCAGAGTTTCAGTGCTGCCCTGGACTTTGAACTCTGCGGCCTAGGAGAGTCTTTTCAGCTTTATCTTTTGTGGTCATCTGGCAAAAGGATGTTGCTCCAAGTACCTTGTGGTTTCTTTATTCCATAGCTGCAAAGCCCAGAGAAACCTGAATTCTTTCTTTGCTATTGTGATGGGTCTCAACACTGCTTCTGTCAGCCGGCTGTCGCAGACCTGGGAGGTGAGCCTTGGGGGTCCATGTGGAAAGGGGAGGGGAGGTTAGAGATAAATAAAACTGAATGGGAAATGTTCCAGTGAAAGGCCTTTCTTTAAAATAATTTGATTTAGATGGTTTAAATGAGGTAAGTACTACTAGGGAAAAAAAAGTTAAAAATGAATGTGTCAGGTTGGACTATTTTGATCAAATGGTCTTCAAAATGGTTCTATCATTTATATAAAATACATGAAATATATATTATATATATTTTCATATATATAACATATATATATATATGAAAGAGATAAAAATTGTAAAATGCTCCACAGGTAGAATTTTTTTTCTGCTCTGCTGCCATGATTGTGTGGTTCCAGCCCCGTGTTGGTCCTTTCAAAAGTGGTAACATGTGTCCAGAAGCAGATTTGCTGAGATGCTAGTGAATGTAAGCTTCCAGGCCTTCTCTCTTGCAGGGCCCCCCTGGCAGTGTGTTCACATGGATGATGTATACCTTTGTAAAATTTGCAGAAGTAATTTTGTATTCTTTTTTTCAAAGAGGGCCCACAAAGTGTTATGTTTCAGGCCTCCCAAGTCTGGGTTCTGTCTGTGTCCCTGTTGCATGATGGGGTCTACCTGGGTTCTCAGATGGAGAGGCCCACTCAAGTTAACCCAAGCTCTGGGACATGGACTCTAAGGGCGTATGTGCGAAGAGCTGAAACCAGGGCATCCCTGAGTGTGGCCAGACACAGATAAGAGGGCTCTGGCCTCCCCCCTGGCCCCATCACCTTCTTTCTTTGGGCTTTTGTTTGTTTCTCTCTGTTCCTTGTTGACTGGCTACCTTGTTGCGAGTACCATTTCTCTCCCTCGGCCTTTCTCTTTCACCATCAAGGCTGCTCCCTGGTGGCCCTGACCTGCGTGTGGCTCATGCGCTCTCCTTAGCTTCTCTCCAGTCCCCTCAGCTTCAGCTCCTGTCACTACTCCATTCTGTATATGGTTTCCAGTTCTCACTCCTGCAAGATAGGCCAACTATTTTTTTTCTTACATGAGATGTCAGCCCAGGGCTCTGAGCATCTTAGGGATTCACTTTCTTTGCATCAAGGGCCATTCTCCATTGCAATGCATGGTGGTGACCTGAGGGTCAGGGTCAGTGCTCCTTAGAGGAGTGCAAAAGAAAAGAAACGAAAGGCCTGCCTGCCCTGGTTAAGCAAACAAGACCTGCGCGTGCATCATAAGATGAAAGGAGGTGGACAGCCATTGCCACAATCCATCAGAGCAGGGGGAAACCAATGGCCAGCAAGGGTCAGAGGAGAGGGGAATTTGGATTAAACCTCGAAAGAAGCCTTGAGGTGCAGAAACTGAGAGGAGAAAGAATTCAATTCAACTCAAGCAGCATGCATTTCATGGGCATGTGGATGGCCTACTATGTGCAGGGCTCTGCATCCGTGCCATGGCTGATCCATACTGGGCCGGACCAATTAGAACAGAGTATGTGGTAATGGAGGAGGTCCAGAACCAATTCCCGTTGGACCCCAGGAGGGCAAGTGGAGACTCACCCCAAACCACCCAGCTAGAAAGGGGCAGCATGGGAATTCAAATTCAGATTGACTGACTACTCAGAAGGGTCTGAGTTTCCTCCCATGCCACCTGCTGGTGTAGGAGATCTTTGTTCAGCGATCCTACCCGTTGGCGTGCAGGCTGTCAGGGTTTTTATGGCCTTTCACCATTTAGCCCTCTGCTGTGAAATGCGGTTATATCATTTAAGAAAAAAAAAAAAAATGCCAGCCAGTATTACTATTTCCCACTCAGCAAGACTCTGTGAGAAGTCGAGAGCATTCGCCAAAAGTGGGATATGGAACTGAAATCCCAGTTTGTATTGAAAAATCACCAGTGTGTGGAATGTCTAACCAGCTAGATCCCTGAGTCATGTGGCCGTTACTTATTTTAAACTGTTTTCAGCAACACTCCAAGGGAATGTCACATTAAGGAATGATGAAGATTGCATGGTGAGAAGCAATCGGGGTAGAATCAAATGATAGAGGTGTTTGTGGTCAGAAACGTGACACATGGAAGCTCAGCTTAATAAACTTTCCCCCCTTGGTGCCTCTGAAAGTAACAAACTTCTTTGACCTTTTTCTTCTTTGTATTTTGTTTGTTTGATTTTAGAAAATCCCTGGGAAGTTTAAGAAACTTTTCTCTGAACTTGAAAGTTTAACAGTAAGTAGTGAGCCAAATGGGACTTACTCTTCAAATCAACTGATAGCGCCGAATTTCTTTCTAGATTGCCGTGGCTAGGACCCACACTTCACCCTGTCTGACTAGACTAGACCACTAGTCTAGAGCACTTAGTACATTAGACTAGAACACTCATACATTAAACTATAGCTTTTCCTTCTTAGAGCAGATCACTCGTACATTAAAACTATAGCTTTCCTTCTTATGGAGGGAAGAAGTTGGCAGTTAATGCTTCTTCCTCTCCATGGAGAAAAGTAGTGAGAATGGTGCTTTTGACATGATTTCCAGAATGCAGATTTTTAAGTATATAGTCCATTTCAAACGTCTACAAAATTAATTGGTATAAATGGAATGTGCAGTCAATATCTTATGCATGATTCTTTTCTCCTTTTTCTCCTTTCTACCATTTCTTAGGTTTAGATTTTTTAAAATGTCTAGGTGCTTTTCGGAACACAATAAAACAGTGTTCTCTTATTTTCTATGTATTGCCCATGCATTATGAGGGAGGTTTTTCTTTGCAGTGTACCTAACAAAAGACTTTGGGGTTAACTCGCGATAGAAATTATGCAGAGGAGACTGTACTTAAAGAACCTATTTGAGGAAAATAATAGGGCAATCAAAAGGTGCCTCCCTTTTGCAGTCATTTCCCATTATTGTAAACTAATAAGTTGACTTTTATTCATTGCCTACATTTCCTGCCCTAATTTAGTGAGTATATTCTCCTAGGAAACCTTTATCTACTTTGTTCTGAGAAAGAACCTCTCGATATCTAAATCATGTTCAAATTGTATAGCAAAAGTGGATTTAGAATTGTCTCTATAGCACATTGATTTTTCTTTCTTTTGTAATCTGCTTGGTTTGGCAGGATCCTTCCCTGAATCACAAAGCCTACAGAGATGCATTCAAAAAGATGAAACCACCCAAAATCCCATTCATGCCCCTGTTGCTTAAAGGTAACAATTTTCTATATGCTGTCTAGTTCCATCTGCAGAAATGTATCACTGTAACTGTACAGGCCTAAAAGAAAAAAGAGAGAGAGACTTGGTATATTTCTTTAGAGTAATTTTGACATTCAAACCTAACCACATTTGCCTGCTATCAGTTTTCAAATGCTCCGTTATATCTGAGGTAGCTGAAATACTTAATTGTATTTGAGAGATACCAAATGTACGACATTTTCACCTGACTCACAGAACTTGGCACTGGAAACTTGTGTTTTTAGTTTGCTCTGCTTCTAAGTGCACTCTTATTTCTTGGAGTTGACCCTCCACTTAATTCAACTAAGAAGAGGGCTGAGAAAAAGAACCCAAACAGAGATCATACTCTGCGTTTGCAGCTTATATTTCCAAGAGCTAACTGCCAGGCTGCTGGTGTGTGAGAGAGACATACCTATGGTCAACCCCAGCAATATAGTTTATGAAAATTATTGGTGGAGAATGTACTGTCTTTCCAGGAGTGGCATCCATTTGGGAAAGTATGTGAGGGCTGCAAGCTGGTCCACTGACTTCTCTTCTGTAGAGCACCAAATAATTTATCCTGAAACATGTTAGTTAAATTTGCTAATGAGATCTCAGTGGTCTCTTTCAAACCAAGAGGGTTCATTATAAGGAAGTTCTTTTGAATCTGGCCTGTGCTAACATTCAGTATATATCCTACCTATGTGCTTTCCAGGAAAAAGGGATTTGGTCATTTTTCTTGGCTATATTTTGATTCTTTCCAAGGGATTTTATAGGAAGACTTTTTTATATAGCCTTCACCCTTCAGAGGCTTGTAATTTCTGCTGGGTCTGGCCCCAATAACTGGACTCATAAATGTGATTCTGGAAATGAGCTGCCCTGGAACTGGATTGCTGGATGGCAGGGCCATTCTCCTCCCAGCCCACCCCACCCCCATCGCTACCCCCACTGGCAATGATGCTGATATTCCCTCCTTGGCTTCTCCCTAGAACAGCCTGAGCTTGCAGAATTACCGAGTTGCTATGATCCCAGCAGCCTCTCATCCATTCTGCCTCTAGTAAAAAGCAAGAATCTTCCTGAAACAATACTCTATTAACACCACTGAGGCATGCAGATGCTTCATGCAAGCTGAAAAGATTCGGCTAAATGTAAATGGATGGAATAGGGAGAGATTGTAATGCCAAAATAACAATTTAAAAGTTTATTCAGGCTTCTGATTTTTATTTGCAAAATAAAACAACATCCTCAACTGGAGAGTGGGGGTGGCAGGTGGGAAGTAACACTTAGAATCTTTTAGACACAAATAGGAAACATAGGAAATGAAGACAGATTTGGGAAAGGAATTGATTTTAAGCAGAAAAAAATTTTGAAAGAAAAGTTGTAAGGTAATGAGAAATTAGTTGACAATGTCCCTTTAGCTTAATTAGATATGAGCAGTGCTTTTTGCTGTACATTTGTGATTTTCCCCAAAAAATATTTAATGCATTCAAGTGTCTCACACTTACATCTTAGCTTGGATGCAATTTTCTGCTTTACTGAGTTTATCTAGACCTCTTTGTTGGCAGCAAAACAAATTTCCTTTTTTTTCTACTGAAAATACATTCACTCTAGTAAGTTAAACATTATTTCTTTTTTTCATTAGAAGCTTTCTTGAGTTTAAGCACTTAGTTTTCCTTTTTAAATATTTTGTCATTATAAAAATAAACACGGTTAGCACTTTATATTGTATTTAAAATTATTGTTTTTGTCTGAAATAATCTCCAAAGGAATATCGGGTGAAGATTTAAAATATGTATATATCATGCCTGAAACAAAACATTTTGGAAAAAATAAACAGCATTAATTTTGGGGTTTTTTAATTGCAAAAATTTTTTAAAGTTGCGATAAACTACTTTAGAACAACGAACTTTTTAGTGAAAACTCGCCCCCCTCTCCCTTGTGCCTCCCATTTTGGGTTACTGTTAGAGAAAAAGGACCAAATTGAACTCTTTGGGTGTCAAGAAGGATTAGGCCTCCCGTGTTTCATTTTTGTGAGCCGGTCAGTTCCCAGTAAGCATAAGTAAGATTATCAAGTGAGTTCTTAACCTGAGGATCCTTCCAGCATTAGTTTTCCTGTTTCCCAGTTGAATTCTTGCCTTTTGATTTAGTTTCCCCCCTACTGTGGTACGGAATCCGTTCAGAAAGCAGATGAATGGAAAACCCTAAATAAGTGTAGGGAAGAGGATCCAGCTGAGCTAAAGTCAGAAGCAGCCGAACAGTCTGTACCATGCAGTGTTTTTGAAGATGGTAGTCCTTCCCAACAGAGTGAATTATCAACAGGTGTGTGAAGATGAACCGAGGTCCTCTGGTGGATTGTGTGTGTATCTCAGAGATGAGATGATTACAGCAGATTTGCAGGGGCGTTTAAATAAAAGGAATATTAGGTGCTTGTATATTTCTTCCTCCTCTTTTACTTGCCATCTCCAAATGGAGTCGTTTCATCCAGTGGTTCTATTACATGAAGTGTTTGGAGAATGTTCAGGTGTCTCCAGATGAACAGTGCTCATTTCCCACACTCAGCCGGGTGGGTACCCTGAACTGTTTCACAGCCCAGGGCTTTAAGTTCTGAGATCCCAGGTTTCTCTCTCTCTTTCTTTCTCTGTCTCTTTTTTCTTTTCTTTTCTTTTCTTTTCTTTCTCTTCTCTTCTCTTCTCTTCTTTTCTTTCTTCCCCCCCCCCTCGCCCCCTCCCTCCCTTCCTTCCATTTATTGGTTTATCTCTCTCACACCTTCCTCTTCACACACCTGCCATTCACCTACATCAAAACCTTCAGCCCCTTGAGCCCCCTTTTGGGTGGCAGCCCCTTCCAGCCTCTCTCTCCTTCCCACCTGGCTGAAAGCACCTTCCTTGTTCTATTCTCATGCCAGCATCAGCCTGACCTCCAAGCCCCTGAGGGTTGGGGTTAAGTGAGACCACCCAAGAAGAGAAGAGACCTCAGGCTGGAGAGAAGAGAGGGAGCCACCAAGGAAACTTGAAAAAATGCAGACACACTCCATGTGCCATGAATCTGGCAAGGCGACTATGACGGGTTGTAAGACATGCCCAAGTCTATTTAGCTTGAGCTCCCAGAGAGACACAGTGGTGAGAGGAACCAGGCTCCCTGGGTTTGAATCCTGGCTGGGACAAGGAGAGCCGTGATCGTGGGCCAGCTACGTGTTCTTTGGCCCACAATTTCTTCACATTCTGTCCTGCTAAGGCTATACCTTACAGTCGTTTGTTAATGCTGTGTCTAATGCCGTTAATAAAGATGAGTGCCATTATTGCTGTGACCCCTCATCGTTATCCATGGGAACACAGGGAAAGGATGACAATGATGTAATGCCGGGGAAGTGGACCAAGGGACTCAGAGATGGCGTTTGTAACCGGAGGTCTCAGGGAGTTAAGGGAGACTAGGCTTTTAGGTGGTGTGTGGTGTGTGATGTAGATAGAGTGCACACAGTGCTATTTGCCACACAAAAAACGGTAAGAGCTAACTGGGTCGACTACTCTCTAAGATTTTTTAAAAAGATTTATTTATTTTAGAGAGAGTGTGTGCACAAGTTGGGGGAGGGGCAGCGGGAGAGAGAGAATCCTGAAGCAGACTACACCCTGGGCAGGGAGCCGCATGTGGGACTCCATCTCAGCACCCTGAGATCATGACCTCAGCTGAAACCAAGTCTGGTGCTTAACCAACTGAGCCACCTAGGCGCTCCAAGGTTTTTTTTTATTTTTTAAGTAATCTTTACACACAACGTGGGGCTCAAACTTAAAACGCTAAGGTCAAGAGTTGCATGCCCTTTTGACTGAGCCAGCCAGGTGCCCCAGGACTACTCCCTTCTAAATATGGTGACACAGAATGAAAGCTTGTAGTTCTTTTCTGAAAGCAAAGTCATGAAAGATAATAAAATAACCAGAGAGTTTGTCAGATGATCATGTAATTGTGAATTGTTTTCCTGTTAGAACATCAGTTTAAAAGAAGGGGGAAAAAAATCTCAGGAAAACTTTGCAGTACTGGAAGCTGTTAAGGGATGCCTTGAGGAAAGGTTTGTAGCAGGGTATCCTGTAACTATGTAACTCGTGTCGCCCCCTGGTGAGCTGTCAGAGCTCAGCGGCCAAACGCATCCCAGGCAGGTTTCCGGAGCACCTAGCTCATAGTTGCCCCATAGGGACCAGCAGAATGAAAGTCTTGATTAGATATAAATGCTTTCCCTTTCTATTTATAGGCATCTAAACCTGTTCTTTTCCCTCTTTTATGTCAGGTTACTTTAACAAGATAATTTTCATTTGGTTTGCTCTCCATGTTTGTGATCTAACGTGATTATTTGCAGGCTCTTTTTTTTTTTTTAAGATTTTATTTATTTGACAGAGAGAAACACAGTGAGAGAGGGAACACAGGCAGGGGGAAGTGGGAGAGGGAGAAGCAGGCTCCCCACCACGTGGGGAGCCCGATGCGGGGCTCTATCCCAGGACCCTGAGACCATGACCCGAGCCGAAGGCAGACGCCCAACCAACTGAGCCACCCAGGTGCCCCTGCAGGCTCTTTTAACTGTAATATATTTCTTACTTTGATTCTTGTCTTTGAGGATTCCCTTAGTGCTCAGTCATTGACCCTCTGAACTGAGTTTTTATGAGTCATCCACTCATTGAGCTTCAGCTGCTATCTTTATTTTAACTAATTCCCAAATCCCTTTCTCTTGAGGAGGCACTTCCTGGGGGTTTTATTGCAACCAAAAGGAGATTTTTGCTTGAATATCTTCTGTCACTTTAAATGCAGTGAGGCTCAAACCAAATGTAACTTTCCCTTCTTCTGAAAATATACTTTCATCCTACTTTCCTTATGTTCTTTTCATCAGTGATACTTTTTTGCATCTGTCAAGGAGGGCCAGAAATGTTGCCATTTTCTAACCTGTCCCTTTCCTCACTTCTGATACACAATCGGGCACTGGCTTTTGGACCCAAAAATCGAAATTGAAACATCTAGGGCGCCTGGGTGGCTCAGTTGGTTAAGCATCTGCCTTCGGCTCAGGTCATGATCCCAGGATCCTGGGATCAAGTCCCGCGTTGTCGGGCTCCCTGCTCTGCAGGGAGTCTACTTCTCCCTCTGCCCCTACCCCCCTCATTCTCTCAATCTCTCTCTCTTGCTCTCATGCTCTCTCTCTCAAATAAATAAAATCTTTAAAAAAAAAAAGAAACATCTAAATCTAAATCTTCTAACATTTTAAGTAAAGCAGGCACCATACACTTTGCCAGGAATTGTTAAAAATCAAACACAAAGATACTAAAATTCTTTTGTTTTTGGCTATTTAGTTCTTTTCTGCTCAATGTTCTGGCCTAAAAACATAGTGGACTGGTTAAGTTATATTGGTTAAGTTGAAGTCAAGCACTTCACCGTAAGTACAAAATATATCATTGCATTTATGTTATCTTCCCACACAGACACATAAATTATGCCTTTTCACATCAAATACCATACAGATTCAATTTCAGTTTGCCTTGTCAAATTATGGAATAATGCACAATGTTTAAGAAAAATTAAGAAGTTGCACTGCATCTAGACCTTCTTAGCCCTGACTCATGATCCATTCCTAACAGCACATATATCTTTTTGTTTTTAATTTTCAGATGTAACATTTATTCATGAAGGAAATAAAACATTTTTGGATAATCTTGTCAATTTTGAAAAACTGGTATGTAAATTTCATTATTTCTCCCTTTTACCCCCTATAAGGAAAGTGTATGCTTTTCTTTCCTGCTCCAAGAAACAAATGGTTTAAGTATTTTTCTCCTTTGAATGCATCGAGGTTTCCAGGAGCTTATCTGCTGCATGTTATGCATTGTCACTAAAATGCATTCCAGTTAAAAATAGGGGTGCTAGCAAGGTTTTGAGAACCAAATATGAAAATCTGTTTTTTAGGTTTGAAAATGGAACTTCATTATGTTCACATCAGAGGTCGAGGATGTGTTACTGAGCCAGAAATAAAACTGTAAGGTTCTGTCAGTAGGAATTCACACTCGGGAGGCTAAGCTCAACTGCTTGAAAGGCATCGCTCTGTGTCTCGGTGCGCACTGCTTCCGGGGCTCAGGAGAAAGCTTTTGGGGAGGTATATTCATCTCCAGTGCGCCCCACTCAGATATGAAGGTGGAATTTGTACGGTGTGTGTGTGTGTGTGTGAGGGCAAGTACCATGCCTCTGTCGGCCCGTGGACAGCGTGCCTCTGTGGAGACAGCAGCTCTAGCGTAGGGCTCTCCCTGGTCACCAGTGAAAGGTCCTCAGTCAGTTCCTCCTTAGACATTACTGGAGGGCCTCTTCCTGAATTATTTCTAGGACCTTCCCAGGTTTTTTTCTCATGTAGTGGGCTCCTCCTCCCCTTTCAGACTGGCCTGGGACAGAGGAGGGGTTGCCTGCAAGAACTGAGCCAAGTGTAAAGTAGGAGGGCTCCAAAGAGGCCCAGTTGACAACAAGAGTGGGTCTGTCTGATAAATGAACCTTAATGTCATAGATGAGACTGTCCTTCGTAGAGATGATGCCAATGACTGTCCAGAGATCCTGACCTTCGAGTGAGTTTTTCAGCAATGATAGTGGGTTTGTGTGAACTCTTTTAGGAACTGACCCTCGGATCCCTGTGAATGAGGTCAGGCCTGTGACAGCAGGTTGAGGAAGGCAGGGCTTGCAGACCATGACCAAAGAGCAGTACAAGTTGATGAGCCCAGGCGAGGTTTGGCGTCTGACCTTTGCCTCATAAGTGCCCTACTCTTACCATCAGCTTAACTCACCACACAGAGGGTGAGGCAGCAGAGAACCCCTGTGCAACTTAAAAACCCAAATTCCTAGGATCTGGGAGACAGACATCTTGGAATATCTTGTCATAGCTCCATTTTAATCACTGGAGGATGATAGATTTGTGCCCTCTTTTTTTTTTTTTTTAAGATTTGTTTGATGGGGCACCTGGGTCGCTTAGTCGTTAAGCGTCTGCCTTTGGCTCAGGTCATGATCCCAGGGTCCTGGGATCGAGCCCCGCATTGGGCTCCCTGCTCAGTGGGGAGCCTGCTTCTCCCTCTCCCACTCCCCTTGCTTGTGTTCCCTCTCTCGCTGCCTCTCTCTCTGTCAAATAAATAAAATCTTTAAAAAAAAAAAAAAGATTTGTTTATTTGAGAGAGAGCATGAGCAGTAGAGGCAGAGGGAAAATCTCAAGCAGACTCCGTGCTGAGCACAGAGCCTTATGCGGGACTCGATCTCACAACCCTGAGATCACCACCTGAACCAAAACCAAGAGCCGGACGCTTAACCGACTCCACCACCCAGGCGCCCCTGTGCCCAGTTATTTATTTTTTTTAAAGATTTTATTTATTTATTTATTTATTTATTTATTTATTTATTTATTTATTTGACAGAGACAAAGCGAGAGAAGGAACACAAGCAGGGGGAGAGGGAGAGGGAGAAGCAGGCTTCCCACCGAGCAGGGAGCCCAATGCAGGGCTCGATCCTAGGACCCCGGGCCGAAGGCAGATGCTTAATGACTGAGCCACCCAGGCACCCCTTTGCCCAGTTATTTTTAAAGTGGATGAGTCTAGGGTGCCTGGGTGGCTCAGTCGTTAAGCGTCTGCCTTCGGCTCAGGTCATGATCCCAGGGTCCTGGGATTGAGTCCCACATTGGGCTCCCTGCTCCGCAGGAAGCCTGCTTCTCCCTCTCCCACTCCCCCTGCTTGTGTTCCTGCTCTCGCTGTCTCTCTCTGTCAATAAATAAATAAAATCTTTAAAAAAAAATAAAGTGAATGGGTCTAGGGGCGCCTGGATGGCTCAGTTAGTTAAGCATCTTCCTCAGCTGGGGTCATGATCCTGGGGTCTTGGGATCAAGCCCCATATCAGGCTTCCTGCTCAGCGGGGAGAACCTGTTTCTCCCTCTCCCTCTGCTGCTCCCCCTGCTTGTGCTCACTTGCTCTCTGTCAAATAAAATCTAAAAAAAAAAAAAAAGTGGGTGTGTCTATAACTTTTCAAGTCCCTCTGCAGTAAGTGCTTTGGAATCAGAGCTCAGTTAGAAGATTCTAGAAGATTCTACAGTCAAACCAACACAGCCAGAAATGGATATTCAAAGTGGGGTTTTTTTGGTACTTATTTTTTAGAGATTTCTGCTACATCACTGTGTCATGTTCTAAAGATCACAGGGCACCTCTTTGCAACCAAAGGCAATAGGCGCTAATGTTCTAGACCCTATGTAGGTTCATCTCCAGTGTTTGATATTAATGAAATGATTTTGAGCAAATGAAGCCTTTGATCAATATCTCCTTCAAACCCTGGCCAGCACATCTGGTTAAGAATGCCTAACCAGCATTGGAGAGCATGTGTGAAGATGTGGGATGAGGTATGTTACACTGAGTGGAATTCTATAAAGGTCTAGTGAGTTTCCCTCTGACTAACTTAGGGGAGCATGAGAGAACAATCACACTCTTTATAAGCTGACTCTTGTCTATTGTTGAGGGCAGACTGGCAGTGGATCTCCTCCCCGAAGTGAACCAGTGGTTTGGTTAAGTTTATTGTGTTGCTGCCCCTCAGTGCCAGCAAAGTAAGAGAACAATTTGATAAAGGCCCAGATGGGAGAGAGCCTAGGAAAGATCCCTGCAGCCCTCTCTCTCCCTCTGACCAGCATCTCTGGCTTCCCCTGCTTTCTCCAACATGCCAATGGAAGCCTTTTAATGGAGTTCGTGTAGTCTAGGGTCTTGCTTTCAGATGTGTCAAGACTTCAAACTGACCACAGGGAGCGAAACAAAGTCCAACAGATAGTCCTGTTAGAGTCAGTAACTGTCTGTACCCCTTAATTCTTTAAGATGGTTTAAGGAAATAACATGGCATACTTAAGTAATCATATTCTCTTTTAAATTTTATTTTTTTAAAGATTTTATTTATTTGACAGAGCACAAGCAGGGGGAGCAGCAGAGCGAGCAGCGGGCTCCGTACTGGGAGCCCAATGCGGGGCTTAATCCCAGGGTCCTGGGATCATGACCTGAGCCAAAAGCAGACGCCCAACCAACTAAGCCACCCAAGCACCCCTCTCTTTTAAATTTTAAATTCCTGAAGAGAACTTTATGAAAAAAAGACAGCTAGAAAATAAATGCAAGTATAGGGCAGCCCTCTTGGGTCCCCTCCCTCTTCAGGAGCTTTGAATTATTGCTCAATAAACTTTGCTGCCTACCAAAAAAAAAAAAAAACAGAAATGCAGGTATACATGCACAGGGCAGGCCATAGCACCACATGCATCCATCAGGTGCTTGCAAGCACAACATTGCTAAAGAGAGCAGATTCGGGGTGCCTGGTGGCTCAGGCGTTGGGCGTCTGCCTTTGGCTCAGGTCGTGATCCCAGGGTCCTGGGATTGAGTCCCACGTCGGGCTCCCTGCTCCATGGGAAGCCTGCTTCTCCCTCTGCCTCTGCCTGCCACTCCCCATTCCTGTACTCTCTCTCTCTCTGTCAAATAAATAAAATTTAAAAAGAAAAAGAGAGCAGATTCTGTAATATTGG
Organism: Eumetopias jubatus; assembly: GCF_037043125.1. NCBI lineage: Eukaryota > Metazoa > Chordata > Mammalia > Carnivora > Otariidae > Eumetopias > Eumetopias jubatus. The sequence goes on along the minus strand of NW_028274820.1, from coordinate 55,710,077 downwards.
GGAGTTCCTGGTCCTCAAAGTAAATGGCACTTAAGATGTAGCCCACCTCATGCTGACCCCCTCCTTGCACAGAAAAAACAGGGTGAATTCACATTTTTTCGAAGGACAGAAATCTATTTTGCATTATACACAGCCCTGTGTTCTACTTGCATGCTGGGGAAGGAAACTGAATTTCCTAATGGAGTCAGTATTTTGAAGGAATGTTTCTTAGCAAGGAACAGCGTTTCCCTTAAGCAAAAACAGGATCATCTTTCACAATAATGAACCAATAGAACCTAACTGAATTAACTGGTGAGAAGCCAGTTCCTCATGATGGATATTAGCTTAAGCCAGCTAGCAAACAATTCCGTGTATTCTCTTTATCTGGCTGATACAGGCCAACCCATTAAGTCCAACGACGCAAAGGCCCAGAAGCGCGCATTGGGTCTGATGAGACATCTGTCGTGCCCTCTGCTGTCTCAGCAGCTCTAACCGTTTCAGCCCTGAGCTATTAAATAACGAAGAAACAGACGTTTTTCTCTTTTTCTTCTCGACTCCTCCGTGTCGAGAGCGTCATCCTTTACCAGATCTTCCCCCTCCTTCCTGCTTCAGGAAAGCCACAGATGGGGACCAGGACTCGGGTTTCACTGCGGTGCTCAGTACTCAGCCTTGCATCCGCCCGGGGCTCCCGTGAGCCACACGAATGGCACACGATAGAAATCAGTGTGACGCCATAGCTTAGAATGAGAGACCCGCCCTGGGAATAGCGGTCAAATTTGGGGAAGGAAATGTAACAATACATTCACAGACGTGAGTCACGTCTCATTTCCTTTACAAAGGCAGCCTGAGCTACTGCTCTAATCACTGTCCTATTTAATTTTCCACTACTGAGTAGAAGTAAATTAGAAGTACAGGGGAGAACAATTTAATAAGTAGGTCATGTTCAAACAAAGTTTCTATAGTTTTCACAGATACTAAATAAAAAATTTTTGTACTAATATTCTTCAAGCAATAATTCATTGAGGGCTTGCTGTATATGGATGAGCCTTTGCTTGGTGTGTACACGCAGGATGGGAAAGATAATGACATGTTTGGGGAAGTTTGGAGGACCAGATAATGAATAATGTTGATTCTCGAATAATAGGATGATGTTTGGATTTTGAGATGAAGCTAATTAGAAAGTCACTGTGGATTTTCCAGAGGACTAGAACATGATAGCAACAGTGTGTGGAGATTATACTAGCAACCGGAGGGGAGTAGTGCAGAATGTTGTCCTAAATGTTGTCTTTCTCCTTCATGGTGGAACACTAAAAACGAGAGAGCTAGAAGACTGTTGGGGGTACCCGAGTATGAGCTCATGGGATCTGGTCAAAGGCAGCCATAAGGTCAAGGAGACTTTTGCCTGCAGATCGGTGAGAACTTCAAAGAAAGAAATTAAAGCAAAATCCTGAGGACCGTAGGAGGGAATGTAAATCGTAAACAGAGAACAGTCTCTGTAATGACATTGGTGTTTTAGAAAATGTTTGCCTTTTGTGACTATCTCCTTTCCTGTTCTGATTTGAGATACTGAGTCTTTGATGCCACCAGTATTCCTACGGGCATTCAACACGTATGCGGGAGTCACCGTGTGACACATGACAGGAGCTAGGCATGCAGAACCCTCTAGTGGCACCCGGCCTAGAGGAGGTGCAAAGATCCCGAACAGTGCCGACCACACAGGCCAGTCTATACTGTCCCAAGGAGCCTCCCAGTTTCGGAAGGGAAATTTCAGAAAGGCTTCACGGAGAACAGGCAAAACATCCTCTGACATGAAAAGCCTAGGCAGATTTGGACAGGCAGACGGGGTGGGGGTGCTGGCTTTCCTGACACTGTGTAAACAATGGGCTGTTAGAGTCCGTGGCATGTGGAAACCCAGGGCTCAGTTGGGCTCTGGGGAGCCCGGGTTGGGAGTGCTGTTTCTGCAGACGAAGACTGAATATCCTTTCATAATCCAAGCTCAATATTCTCAGTTAAAGTCCAGTTCCAAATACAGCTCTTCTGGTTGCACCCAAGGGTGTAAAATCCTTTCACCCCGGCGGGTACCGCTACCCCAGCAGCACCCGAAATGACCCTTCCATTGATACGTTTCCTGCTCTCCCTTGCAGCACATGATTGCCGACACAGTCCGAACCCTGAGACACTGCAGGACTAATCAGTTTGGTGAGCACTGGGACTCGGGCACGGGGTGTCAGCTCACCGCCCCTGGGCACAGACTGTGAGCCAGTCACAAGTGTTTGGTGGGAACGTACTGCAACAGATTATAAAGTGTAATGTGCAGATGCTGTATTCTCTTCTCGTTTCGTCACTGCCTTGTTTGGGATGCAGAGGAAGACAAGATACGGTGGCTTTTTATCCTCTCAGCAGCGGGTTTCCCCCATACAGAGTGACCTCAGATGATCAGAGGCTCCCCACTGCACCCCTGACCCAGAAAGTCTACTTGCTTGTCCTGGGGCTCCCAGTCACCAGTGGGTTTCTCAGGGCCGACCCTGTCCCTAAACTCCTTGTTTGGAGCCTTCCTGGAATAGGAACATGGTTTGCAGAAGTGCCTGAAGCAGCCTTCCAGAATCTTTCCTCCTCTCCAACAAAAACTTCCTGTCTGGAGCCACCTTTCACTGAAAATTTATTTTTCTGAGCACTTCTGTGGACTCCCCACTGAGATGAACGTATATAGGAATATGTGTTCCTTTTTAAACCTCAAGCATGATTTACACTATGTTTAAATAGCATTAAAACCCTGCAGGAAGGAGGGAAGTCAACTTTGTTGAGTTCAAGGAGCGTTCACATGGGCACCGGCATCCTGACACCGGTATTGGTGATTGGTGCACAGAAATCGTTAACACAGAGCAGAAAAGCGGAGCCTCAGAGAGTGAACCCGGTCGGCAGAGCCCGCCTCATTTCCTGACCCATCCTCTTTTCTTTGCCTTGTGCAGGTTCTGTAGATAAGAAGGGCAGTAAAAAAAAATTAGGAAGTTAAATTCAGTAATTATAAGTCAATCAAAGCTGACCACTAAATAAAGCTTTAAGTAAAATATCCTCATTATAAAGTAATTGTTTCAATAATACAGAAGTACACATAAAGTAGAAAGATCCAAGTCCTACTTCCTAAGGATAGGTGCATATTCTTGGGAATTTTTTTCTGTCCCGGCTGGTCTTGACTGGCAGTATTGTCCCCTACAAAGCAACGGAAATTCTGTATGAACTACCAAGTTTCTGCTTGAAAGGGAGAGTTACAGATACAGGACCTGAGTTTTTAAATACTTACATCAGTTCCTGCCACCTGATACGTGCTTATGGAATTCTCTATGAAGCACACAATAGATTCACTTACCATAGAAACAGTGATAATAACACTGTCGTGGAGATTCATTCAAATGTATAAGCATAATGTTGCTGAGTGTTGGGTTTTCATCCTCCCTTGCCTCCCAAGTACTGATGGGTACTCAGCTCATTCTAAGCATCAGTCTCACTGACCAAGAGACTCTGCAAGTGTGGGCAGGAAGGTTATACTGGCTTGGTGGCCTTGACCCTGTCTTAAACCTCCCATCACCAGGGAGTTAAGTCTGCATAGTACAAAGCGTAACTCTTTGTGTTCTGTATTTACATATCTTTAGAAATTGTGTTTGTGACTGAATTAGTGAAATTAATTTTGACAGTTTATATAGACATAGTAAACCCATGTCAGCAATGGGGATAAAGTAAGATGACATTAATCAAGCCACTTAAAAATTATACAGTGCCATGCAGTTGTCACTTGTCATGGTGGGAACCATTCATTCGTTCTGCCATCTTCAGGCCAAAAAATTAAAAAGAAAATTATCTTTGTACCACTATGTTTCCTAAGCCAATAATTACTAAACCAAAAGCAGTCTCTCAGTGTCTCACAGAGAAGGTGTTCTAGAATAATACAACTTTTTGGTCACTTCCAAACAAGTGCAATGGTAAAAAACGTTAACTCCTGGTGCTTTGATTCTTCGAAACCAGGAAGCCTCATTTGCCATTAAACCTTAAGAATTACAAGCTACCCATGTCATACATGCCTTAAGTGATAAAACACAGGTGTCACAGAGGAGGAAAAAATGGACCTCACCAAGAGAAAAAAGTTGCTGCTTTAAAATGCTTAGCCCCCCTGCGGGCCCTTCTCCTCAAGCCAAAAGCCACTGCTCCCATCTGAGATACCAGGAAGCGGGGGGCGGGGGGGGGGTGACGTCACCATCTGTCTCACAGGGACATTGTTTCTCTATAGCAGTTTAGTCAGGCCCCTGGTGCCTTGAGGTTTGGGGGGATTTTTTTGGATTGTGTTTGGGTTTGGCTCTGGGAAGTGGGCTTGCCCCATTGTGCAGGCTCCTTATCAGAGCTGTCACCGGCGTGGCACGGACGTACGTGCTCACGGGGGACGAAAGCTTCTTGCGGCCCTTCACGTTCTTAACAGCCCTGGCTTTGGGAGTGGAAAACCCCCTTGCCTTGTCCTTTGCAGGGTAGACATTAGCCCATCCACATACTTCTGGAAGTTGCTTTGCCTGTTAAACATACCTTAAGTTCAGTTCTGTGATACCTGTTCATTCAAATAGTTCCTTCATTTTTTTTTTTCAAAAAGTAAGGATGCCAAAGAATTATACGGCATCTAAACAAACAAACTATGGTGTCCGTGCACTGAGCAGATGAGCAGTGATCTCTGACAATTCCAGACTGAGCTAGAAGAGCCAGGGAAAGCCACTGAGACAGGCAGTTGCTGTGACGAGGGACCGTGGATGCAGACTCAGGACACGTGGCCTGGGCGCCGGTGGTGCTCTGCCCCCTCCTGGCTGTGTGTCTCTGCAGCTTCCCATTCTGGAGGGGGGCCACTAAGGCAATCACTGAATACTAGATAACGTTAGGTAATAAGTGCTCTATGAATGTTAGTAAAACAGATAGCTTGCCAGTCTAATTACCTGACCTGAGGACCGAGTCTGAGCTGGAGAAGCATCTCCACTGTGAGGATACAGACCCCCCTTCCGGCATGCTGACTTAGGCGTCTACCTGGTAGATGTACTCGAAGCCTCACCGTGAGACTTTGCTGGTATTTAAACACAGTGTTTCTGCTCTCATGAGATTGACTTGTCTTTTTTTTTCCTCCAAAAAAACAGGAGGCGATGTGTCTCCAAAGGAGCACCAGGAGTTAAAATCCTACGTAAATCACCTGTATGTCATTGACAGCCAGCAGGCCCTGTTTGAGCTATCCCACAGGATCGAGCCTCGGGTGTGAGCGCCCGCCCCCCGCACCTCCCCCATAACTGCTGCACTTTGAGCTGTGGGCACGTGAGTGCTGAGCACGTTGCTTTCCTGTGAGAAAAAAAGTTGCTGAGTTTTATCAGCATAAGACGCACACAGGAAAGCCAAGCAAAGCATGTTCAGGAAATGATGATGTCAGCCGCCAGAGATGGGGAGAGGCCTCTCCGAGCTGCTCTCAGAGTGAGAAGGCAGAAAGAGTCAGAAGCATTCTTGAAATGGAGAAGTCTGGTTTCTTCTGACTGCCTTGTTGATCCAGCCCAGTTTTGATCTTGGGATGTGCCAGCGTCAAGACGAGAGCATGTCTTGTCCTAGTGAACAAATACGTCCCCACGAGTGTGCATGAGCCAAGAGTTTTACTTTGCCTCGTGGTAGATTACTGTGTATAGGCTGTCAGAGAAGCAGCTCATTTGAACACCTAAAGACAGTGATGGCATCTCTAGATTTCCAGGGTAAAGGAGTGGCTGCTGTCAGTACAAATAGTGACATCACCAAAAGCCCCTCGTGTCTAGGAAGTTAGTGAGGGCCAGCAGCTGGCCTCCGTGCTCTGATTCCCAGAAGGGAAATGTCAAAGCACGCATTTCTTTGCATCCACAGTCACTTGTCGATGTAGGCTTGTGGGGGAAATGCGTTTCTGCACAACTGATCAGCTCTAGGCTGCGTCACTTTGCCAATAAGGAAAAATAGTAGTCATCTGCAAGAAATGGACTCACTGTTTAATTTCGGGGGATTTTCTTCACATATGCAAGAAGATTCGCATTTCTTATTGGAAACAATGTGATTTTTTAAAAAGCACAGTGTATGATAGAATACGGTAGGCGCTCAGTAACGATTTCGAGGGGTACCGGAGTCCCAGAGGTCTGCCGTCTTGTGCCTGATGACGCCTTGCTGTTTTGCCGGCCTCCAGCGGGCTGCTCAGTAACAGCCACCGCAGGGAGGCTTAAGTGGGATTGATGTGGCATGCACTTAGCCCTCACGAGACAAGAGCAAGGCAGTGACTAGTGACCGCCCATCTTACAGCAAATAAGAACCCCCAAATACCCAAATGTCTGATTGATATTGGACACTTAGAAGTCCTGCAGTCCACCTCCCAACCAAGGGCCAGAGCCTTTCTATAATTTGTCTTCCCCCCTGCCAAAGTCTCAGAGTCTTTTAGTCTATTTTTATTCCTATTTTGGCTCCTCTAGCAAATAAAACCTCTTATTATTCTGAAGAACTGGTTAGAGTATTTCCCTCAAGCTTCCCGTGAACAACAAAGGCCTGAGGGACACAAGAGTGAAATCCACCGCTGCTGGCTAGGTGCTCGTCACATTGCTAAAATACAAGGGCCCTGCTTCATGTCCTCAGCCTTCATTTTCCACACGGGTGAATTCTCCACGCTCCTGCCCGCCCATCCCTCAGGTGCCCGCACAGAACTGCTTCCTGCTGTCCATTCCACACCTTATAACAGAGATGTGCCTGATACTTGCTGATACCCTCAGCAGCGCTGTTTCCTGGGCTTGGGAACCACACCGAGTTTGCGAGATCACGGGAGGGAACCACGTGGAGAAAATTTGGGGAGGACTTTCAAAGAGACTCCATCTGTCCTCGCAGTTGAAACTTGAGTCCTGAAAACTAACAGGGGTATAAGAAAAAGGCACCATCCAGGGCTGGGCCACTCAAAGACAAGCTCAGGCTACCGGGTAACGGACTGAGACCCTGGAGAAGACGAGAGCTGGCGGAACCGGGGAAAACCGGCTCCTCTCGCGGCCGATCAAGGCAAAAGCTCTCCCCTTGGCAATTGTTGGGGATAGCCTGGGCTTACAGCACAAAGGCCCGTGTTCTCGCCTTTTCTCTGCTCTAGGGAGGATCATTTGGCCAGTGTGATCATGTCAGGCCATTTTGACATTGTCTCCACATTTTACCATTAGATCTGTTCACATTAGGTCTCCATCCTCCCACCAGAACATTACCTCTCGAGGACTCATTTTCAGTGGAGAACAATTTCAGCATAGCACCTGCTGCTTGGATCCCAGTTCAGATACTTACACAGCCAGATGAATCCACACATACATCACATCTGAACACCTTCCAATGGTGTGGTCAGTATGCCACCCAGTGTGGGTGGACCCAGGCCGGGGAGAATGTGATGCTTGCCCACACTTTGCTCCAGCCATGGTCACGTGACTCGGGGCGGCAGCGGGAAGGGAGGGTTTTGGTGTAGTTTACATTTGCTTTTTCATCCCTGTCTTCTGAATGTCAGAATTTCCAAGTCTTTCTGAAATTTAACAACTGTCTCCAGAGATTTCCCAAGCATCAGCAGCTCAGCAGTTTCCGAAGCCCTTGAAGACTTAAATCTGGAACTCAAGAATCAAAGGCGGAACCGTGGGAGCCTGATTTAGCTCAGCATGAAACTTGCCCTCACAAAGCTGGGCTGTCCCGCAGCAAGGGCCCCTCTGAAGAGGGATGGGCTGTATTCCCTTTCCAAATATTTGCCCACATCTCTTGGGAATAGGTTCTGTTCTGGCTAGAAGGGCGGACAAAGATGTCCAAGCTCCTTCCCAGGTCTTAGATTTGTGTGGTTGCCTAAGATCTCCATTCACTCTGAAAACCTCCTGTCACCTGGCACCTTCCTCAGCAAGTGGCACGTGAGCACTTCTCATTGGGTTCTCACTGCTACAGCACAACCTCCAGACAGTCCTGCAGGACCTGTGGATTTGTCAGCATTCCAGCAAAGCATCCCTGCTTAGAAGTTAGCAGAGGACAGGGTCCTGAGGGCAAAACTGCAGCCTTTCTGAAACTTTTCTCCATACATATTTGCAGATGTTCCAAAGGCTACAGTGTTTTAAATTCACTTTTGTTATAATCTGTACAATTAACAACTGCTTATAGTGCTAAATATTATGACCTACATTCACTTTATGTTAGTATCATCTGATACTTGTTTGTTTGAATAAATGCATTTTCCTAGACCCCTGTCCACAAGCAAGTTGGGTGGAGCATACGTTGAATTCACAAGGATGAGGAATAAAGCAAAAAGCCAGGCCTCCCTGTTGGTAAGCAGAAGGCGTTGCGCCGTGCAGACTAGCCTCTGAATAGAGAGAGACAGTTGCATGAAAGAGGGAGCTGGTGATTTCTGGTCCCTGGAGCTGGGCTTCACCACGGCCCCAATCCCAGCCCCACTGTCTTGTTACAGCCGTCACGTACAGCGCATATCCCAGACCTCGCGTTCTTGAGTGGCATAGCTAATCCAAGCTTCTCAGAAACTAGGCAAAAACATTAAAATGGGGGAAGATCAGGTCCACTGCAGTTGTCTAATGTGGAGTTTCTTTTAAATGCTTCAAAGACATGTCCTTAAAATTTCAGCCTGCATATTAATGAGTGGGCCGTCGTGCTTAAAACTAGTAGGGGAAAGAAAAGTTTTTAAAAATTGCCAAAAAGTTAAGTGAAATTGTACTACTGTATAAAGCAAAGCTGTATATACTACACGTTTTTTAGCAGAGTGATATTTATTTGCATAGCCTATTTATTGTATTCGTATTACATGGTTATTAAATACTGGGATGAAATTGATGCCCTGAAGCAAGGACTCTCGCCTTTTAATGTACCATTAATTAGGACTGCTGTGACATCTTCAGCTTGCGTTAACAATTAGAAGATAGAAAACCCGCAATCGGGGTGTCTACCTAACTTCTCAGGGACTACACTTTGTAGTTTTCCACCATTATAAGAGCTGGTAAATATGAAACACTTGTGGAATTACCAGAATTGCCATTAACAGTATTTTCTTTCTCCTTATGCCGTGCTTCCTGCTTCTGTATATATGATTGTCTGTGTATTTATCGAAGCTAGTAAGCAATAATTTATATGTAAAAAATGGCCAAGCAATATAAGGTGAAAACTTATATAAGTCACTGTTACCTTATCTTGTATTTTCAAGTGTTTTTTAAAAATTGCTTTTCCAAATATAAGATTATGTTCAAGATACTATTCATGCCTCATAGCTTCTTGCCACATCTGTGGGCTCCGTAGCCTGTGTCCTGGCCCTCACCATTTGGGACCCAGAAATCATTTGCTCACTGAGAGAGCCACCAGTAGGTGGAGAGGTTCCCAGGCTGCCATGGGGCTGTTGGGGGACCCAAGACCTTGTGTAGGAAATGACATCAGTATTCTCCTATTCTGTCACCCCTGTCATCACACTCAGGTGGGACCAGGACCTCTCCCTTACCAATCCAGATACCGAGGGAAGCTCCAGGCCCTGCCTGCACCAGAGCTGTGGGAGGGACAGTGAAGCACAAGGTTAATAACCAGCTCTGGGGCAGTGGGAAGACTAGACCATATCATGGTTCAAAAATCTCTACCCCTTCTTATGGCAGGATCATACCTTCTGCTCACCAATGTTAAGCTTTGGCATGTGGTAATTCCTTCCTGTCAGAGGATTAGGTATCTCGCCATGTTGAACTCAGGAGCAGCCAAATGTCCTGCTGTGTCCAGTGAAAAATGGGGAGAAGTGACCTGTGCACCCTGTAAACTAAAGCTTGACAAGATAGCCATGCCTGCCAGGTCGCTTCCACCATGAGACCTACCATGTTCCAGGAAGAGGTGTCTCCATCTGCCTGCCTCTCCAGCTTGGGAAGGACATGTAATTTGAGTGAAACATAAAACATCATCATTAGAAGCCACTGAGGCTTGGGGCTGATTTGTTACCTCAGCAGAATTTAACCCACGCTAATGAAGTCTCCCAGGGCATGTCTTTCTTGATAAACTGTCCTCTCCCTCAGTGTATGGGCAGTAGTCTGGCTTTGCAGAGCGCCTCATGGATGAAACTACTCGTTGTCACACAGCCAAGCAGAGGCCTTGTCTTTATATGGGAAAGGGTAAAGAAGACCAGAAGATGATTTTCTTGGACTCTCATCACCCAGAAGTGGCCCTTCTGAGTGTCAGGGGAAAGTTCTCTGAGGTCGTCTGGGTCCCCGCTGAGTCACCTGTGTATTTGCTTCCCACTCACTACTTTAAACAAACAAGATTCCTAATGCTTTAGACCTGCTAATATTCTTCAGTAGAGTACTCGTGCTCCAGAAGACCCCACAATTGCGTCCTAGTTAGCGGGAGCACCAGCAGCCTTTCCCAGCACAAGAAAGGCACACCCAACAAGCAAGACAGACGTACTTTGCAGAAGCGTGTGGTCCCGAGCATCTGCACTTGGCTCTTGGGGCTGCAAGCTGAGATTCCTCCCCCAAACACACTCAGAACTGGGTCCAACGGTAGCTCTCGGTTTTGTTTCTCTTACGGTGACATGATGTTTGCTCAGGAGGAACTTGACCTACTCCTCAGCCCTACTGTGGCTCCTCATTATGCCTCCCTCCTCCCCCACCCCAGGCTGGGGGCTCTTCCAGGGGGTGGGTTAGGATTCCCTATGGTTGGTTTTCAGGGCATTTCTGCCACAGGGTCATTTCACTCCTCACCACAGCAGTCCCATAAGTAAGCTCTGCAGCCACCCCTGAGTCCTGTGCTTCACCCCATCCTGGGGGGAAAGGAACTTCTGGGTCCTCCCCGCATGGCTCTGGCACTCCAGGGTGAAAGCAGAGCAGGGGATGGAGGGTGGGAACTCTTCCTAGCCCTTCCCTGCTGGCCAGCCATATCACCTCACCATTTCTTTCCTGCTAACACTATACCATGTTACAGATCTCAGTGCGCCTGGGCATTTTCCCCAAGGAAGCCAAGAACAGGTCCACCTGTTGTGGACTTGCTGCCAATACCTCAGGCTATTTCTGACATCCCCGGGTTTTAGACCTGGAAGTGGGAAGCGTAGAAAAGTCAGGCATTCCTCACTGGACTTCTCTTCTCCCAGAAGACCCATAGGCAGGCCCAGCCTGGGAGCCTTGCTTGCCTGAGATGCTGCCCTGGGAAGTGGTTCTGAGTGCTCCTCCCGGAAGGCCCCTTTCCTGCTCACAGACGTCTGGAGTTTCCCATGCTGTCTGTGTGTGGTTAGAGGCGGTATTTTCTAGTTAGAACTTGCGTGAAAATAATCGCGTTCTGAGAGAATCCCTGTAGCTGACCACTTGTTCTGATAGTCCCAACAAAAACAAAACCAAAAACGGTGCAGCAGAAAGATTAAAGTCGAGAGGCACCTGGGTGGTACAGTCGTTTAAGCATCTAACTCTTGATTTCAGCTCAGGTCATGATCTTAGGGTCGTGAGATCAAGCCCCGCCTCAGGCTCCGTGCTCAGTGAGGAGTCTGCTTAAGATTCTGTCCCTCTGCCCCTCACGCTCGTGCTCTCTCTCTCTCTTTCTCTCTCAGATAAACAAATCTTAAAAAGGAAAGAAAGATTCAAGTGTCAAAAGCAATTAGCCCACATGGGAGACTTAAGGCAATGGCAAGATCTTTCCCAAGTTTTGTGACAACAGTGGGTCTCTGGTTATCTCGTAACTCAGAAGTTCCTTTGGGAGAATCTCATATGGTGAGGCTACCACCAGGCTAAGTCCACAGTATGGAGACCATCTTGACTGCCCACTCCGACACGCCCTGCTCATCAGCTTCTCCACCGGCATCCCCATCCCCCTGACTGAGCTCAGGCCCTTGCTGTCTAGTATTTCAGTCGTTACAGTAAACTTCTGTGTCCTTCCCTCACCACAGGCGGTCCCATGAATTTCCCCCCATATAATCTCCAAACTGTCCTCAAAATTTTTGTTTCCTAAAACACAGATGTGATCATGCTTCCGCCCGGCTCAAAATCCTTCAGTGGCGCCTCCAGGCTATAGAACTGAAGCTCGGTTGCCTGCAAGTGCCCTCTGGCTTCTGCTTACCTCTCCAGGGCCCAAGAGATCAGGCAGATGCCCCAGGAGACTAATAATTTGGTACTCTCTTTAAACTGATATTCTGGGGGGAGGGGGCGATTGATTGCTACTAAATTATTGCTAAATACGTGTATGTGAGGCTTATTTGCTACTTTCGAAGTGTAAAATCTTAAAGCCCTATAGATAATGCACAGCTAACTGGGGTGGAGGGCCCCTTCCTGGAGGAGTCCAGGCCACCAGAATTGCCTTAGGATACTGAGCTCCTCCCCACCAGAGTCCTGCAAACAGACCTGAAACCAACTCGCTCATTACAGGAGGGCTGTGCTAGGAGACCTTTAAGGTCCCTTTCAGCCAGCCACTGGCTGCTAAGAAAGCTGGTGCAAATCTGTGATTGCTAGAGCTAATTGGTTTTGTTTTCCTTTGGTTTTGTTGTTTGTTTGTTTTTACAGAAGTGACTTGGCTGATGTGGGAAATAAGAACTGTTCATGCTCCTTTGTATTCAGTTGACCCCGGCTCTGCCTCAAGCTGGAAGGGAAAAGGCACCCCCCCCCCGCCCCTTCCCTGTCCTATGCCCCATGCTGACTCCACAGTCCTACCAGAGATGAGTGCCGGCCATAAATAACCAAATAAAGGCCCTGGAATCACTGTGGCGGGTCCTGCTTCTGAGTACCAGGCCAGCTACTGCCTCCGGAAGGGTAAGGAGGAGACACAGTAAGGGCAAACTGTCTATTCTGTGGCCCCCTTATGCCCCGCTCTGCCATTTGGCCCCAGCAGGCCTTCTGTCCCAGCCCCCCCACCTGGATCCAGCACCCAGGTCTGCCCAGTCTCTTCTCCATGCCCCCCCCAAACACATTGTGCCCACGACCCCTCCATCCCTCCCAAGTAAGTCTTGTCTACTCCAAAGCCCTCTTGGATGACCCCATCCCCCACGGGACCCCCTTACCCCTATCTGCATTCTTGCAAGCAGGGCCCACCCATTGCTCTCTGGGGAACCACCCCCTGTTGTCTTGCCTCCCATCCAGCGTGGGCTGCCTCGAGGGTCAGGAAAAGGCTTAACAAGGTGGCCTCTGAGGCCCGACTGCCAGGTTGAGATCAGGCTCAGACATTTAAGAGTTGAGGGAACTAGTGAAAGTTTCCACCTTGACTGTGCATCATAAATGGGAGGTTAATATGCCCTCACCCCACAGGGTTGTATGAGAATCACAATAAGATCCATGTAAAATTGCTGACTACAGTGCCTGGTACATCATTGACACTCAACTGGTAACTACTGGTGAAGATGATGATGATGATGATGAAGCAGAAGAAGATGACAATTGGATGCATGCCAGGAGATTTGCACCCACATTTCTACTCTACTCTGGGCAAATCCCTGAACTTCTCTTATGCTACTGCTCTCAATTGTCAAACAAGACAATTAGCACCATCTCTGCCACCAGGCAGCCATGACCGTGAAAGGGACAGTGCGTGTGAGAGACAAGTAGATGTCCTCTTGAATCCCCGCATGCCCCGCACGACCCTGGGACACAGCAACGGCTCCCTAAATGTTTGCTGATTGATCTGAGCAAAGATGTCTGCATAGAGCCTGCAAAGTTGGGGTCCTACTAATGTCAGCATTCACACTGTCATTCACAGATGAACACAGAGAAAAGAGGCAGATCAGACCTTGGGCCTGTTCACACCTAATCCAGGGCCACCACCTCTTGCAGCTCCCAGGAGGGAGGGCTTTTCCTTGGCCCCTCCCACCCCGGCCCCTGCTGTCCCCACCCCCTCCAACTCCAACTCTAGGGCCAGGAACTCCTGGGCAGCAGCTCCACCTAACAAGCTTCGAGCTTCCTGGTGGCCAACCAGAAGCATCATACTTCTGACCTGAGACTGAGAAGGACAGACGCTTACTCTTCCCCTCAAAGGGATTTTCTGTGGTTTCATTTAGAGTATGTTGGTGCAAGCACTAGAGGACTGAGCCCAGACTGAGCCCCGGATGGGGATGAAGTGCCCTTTGTAAGGCAGAAAAGCCCGAGAGGCCGGAAGCAGAAGGGCCAGCCCATGCCAGACCTCAGGTTACACTTGCCTAGTGTTTTTCTTCCCTAAATCCAGTAACTTTCTCTCTCCTCCCGCCTCTCTCTTACTAGTAAGCTAACACTAATCTGCAACACACTTCATCAACTCTACCTCATACACATTTCTTGAGCACCTACTATGTGACAGGTAGTCTTCTAAGTGATAGGAAAACAGCCATGAGCATAACAAAGATCCCTTTCTTCATGGAGCTTCAATCCACTTGGAGAGCTAGACAATAAACAGGACACATAAGTAAAATCAGCAGGAGTAACTCAGAAGGTAAGAAGCAGGGAAGGGGACTGGAGTGAGCCAGGCAGGCGGGTGCAATGCTCGGCAGGATGGCCAGGGAAGGTTGTTGCTGTGGGTTGCATTGGTCCCCTCAAAACTCACATGTTGAAATCCTAACTGCCAGGATTTCAGAATGTGACCTTAGTTGGAGATTGTCTGTACGGAGTTAAAATGATGTCATTACAGTGGGTCCTCTAGTAAAACTGGTGTCCTTATAAGAACGGCAGATTCAGAGATCGCATAGGGAGAACACCACGTGAACATGGGAGACAGTTGCTTCAAACCAAGGAGAGAGGCCTGGAACAGACTCTCCCTCACAGCCCTTGGAAGGAACAGACCCTGCCAACACCTTCATTTCAGATTTCCAGCCTCCAGAGCTGCGAGACTATGCACTTCTGTTGTTTGAGCCATCCAGTTTGCGGCACTTTGTTTTGGTGGCCCTGGGAAACAAATAGAGCCTTGCTGGGAAGACCTGAAAAGAAGGAGGGAGCCAGCCACGATCCCAAATGTGCACCTGCACTTTAAGGACCAACAGGGAGTCTGGTGTGGCTGGAGCCCATCAGCGAGGGGAGAGAAGCAGAAGAGGCCCGAGACAATGTGGCCAGAATACACAGAGCCTGGATATTTCCTCTAGCTCAAAGGAGAAACCACTGGAAGGTTTCAAGCAGAGAATGACATGATCTGATGTGTGTTTCAGCGAGATCATGCTGGCTGCTGACTTCCCAATAGACCAAAAAAGGGGTAAGGGTGGAAGCTGGGAAATCAGGAAGCTATTGGAATGATCCAAGCAAGATACTATGGTGATTTCCACCAAGTGGAGGGAGTGGAGTGGTATGACAGAATAATTCTAGATATGTTTAGAAGGTAGGTATGCCCACATGTACTAACAGACTGGATGTGGAGAAAGGGAAGAGTCAAGGTTAAACCTAGGGATTTTGGCTCAAGAAACTGGAATGATGCCATTGTAATTATCTGGTATGAGAAAGACCTTAGAGGTAGCAGGTTTGAAGGAGACTATCAAGAGCTCAGGTTGGGATGTATTAGGCTTGAGGGGCCCACTAGGAAGCCGGCAAGAGTTTCTCTACACCAGGTCTGGTGTGTATGCTAGACATGCTGGACATTCATGCCCATCCATTTCTGGGGTTTTCAACCAGGGCCAAAGGGGAAAGCTGGGTGTTGTGTAGGATGGGCATGTTCTTCTGGCTGATTTAAGCTAAATAATGATCCTTCAGACCGCCGGGTCCCTGCTGCAAGCATGCCCAGCACAGTCATGTAGAATGATGTGGAAGCACCCATCACTTCCAAGTTCCACCCCTCTGGGCAGCAGGCTCTCTCGTGGGACAAACAGCCTAGGCTCACGACATCCTTCCCCTACCAACCACATCAACTTTGACTTCACAGATTTGTTAGGCGGCTGCCTTCTCATTCAGCTTCCCGTCCCAGGAGAAATGCAGAAATATGAGTTACATTTTTGTCATCCCAGATTCTGGAGGCTGCAGTTAGCCAAGTGGTGGAATGCAGTATGCCTAAAACCCAAATCCTAATAGGCACTCAAGACAAGCGTTTTAAGGTGGTCCCAGGCTTGCAACTCAAATTTTCCATTGTACAGACGAACTTTATCCAATATAAGAAAGGACTTTCTTTTAACCTCAGAACAATCCTGGGAAAAAGAAATTTTTATCTGCAACGTGCTCGACCAAGCACACACTTCACGTTCGGTGCTTAATGAATATCCTTGATGGACGGGGGCCTCGGAAATGGTCGTGACCAAAATGTGGGACTTTAGCGACATCTGGTGGGCAAGTGACGATCCTGCGCAGAACTTAAATCTCCGTTAAAACTGCTCTTCTTGAGGGCCGGGTTAAATCAAAGGACACAAAGGGGCCCTGTTAAAGCCCGCGGCAGAGGGAGAGGCGAGGGCTTTGAGGCCGTCCTTACCAGGCCTCGGTCCAGTAGGTTTTGTTCTGTTTTTCCAGTACAATGCAGAGCCTTTTATAAAATACAGAAATCAGGGGATGAGAAAGGAGCTGAACTACAGAATGTTGACGCTTGAAGGGGTCAGGCAGGCACTGTAATCTGTTTGTCTCCTAAGGGGATGAGCGAGGGCGACGGCGGGGATGGGGTGGCTCAGCAAGTCCCGACTCTTCCCAGCTCCCCGCACCGGCCCCGCCCTCGGGAGAAAGTGAAAAGCCCAAACGGGGCGGAACAGGCGCCTCCCATCTGACCTCCGCTTCCTCCTCTCCTCCGGGACTGCTGCTCACCCCCATCCAACCCTCATCTCACCCTTCTCCCCACCCCACCCCTACCCCGCTCCCCAAGAGACGCAGGTTGGCTCCGCTCCAGCCCAGTTACACCTTTCAGACACCCTCGCTCCCAGGCCTTCGGACGGTTCATTCAACCACTAGTTGCAGAGCGGTCCTCCGTGGCCTAGGAGGCGCTGTGCTACACCTGGGACTGGGTTGGCGAAGCCGACTCACCGGCCCCGCGGGCCCTGCACGGCCCCGCCTGCATCACCTCCCTGGTCTTTAGGGGAGTGACTCTCCCAGGCCCCGGGGTCTCGGCCCTCCCAGGAGAGCTGCCCCGGGCCCCCCGGCCTGCTTGGATTCCCCTCTGAGGGGAGCCTCCGACCCCCCACCCCCCCCAGGTTGACCCCCTCCAATGAAGCGACAGCCTGTGCACTCTCCCCTGCCCTCCTGACTGGAGTGGATGGTCTCTCAGGGAACAGACTGTCGTCTTAACCACTGATTGGTCAGCGTTCAGCACCCAACCAGGCAGGTGGCCGGTAGTGGTGTGGTTGCTGGGAGGCCGAAGGTAACTCACAGAGCCGGGGACAGGCGCTGCCCCCCCGCTCCCCGGGCGGGGCAGCAGTCTCTCCATCACGGGGCCAACTCGCCCAGGGGGTCCCTTCAAGGCCCCTGGAGAATGGCCATAACCGTGAGCCTGCCTGACAGGTGAGGATCTCCTGGAGCTGCGGCTGAGCCCAGGGAGGTACCTTCTGGCCCCTCCCGGTGTTCTGGTGTCTGCCTGGCGAAAGAGCTGGTAGCAATTCTAGCATCTTCCCCAGCGCTTATGGCTTAGGGGAATCCAAGTTCTCTTTCCCAGAGCAGATTCCAGGTAAGCCAAGCCTGAGGTCCGTGTGAGCGGCAGTCAGTCCAGGAGTCCGGGATCCACATTATCACGTTCTTCCTCAAGGCTCTGGAGCACCATCCACGGCTCAGAGGAGACCATGGGAGACATTAACTAAGCTGTGCTCAGAAACAACACTGGCGCTGGTTAGGGGTGCCGGGAATCCTCATCCTTTGCTCAACTTTCACCTCCGCCCTGTCATCCCAACAATCCTTGGTGGCTCACCCCGAAGGCTAAGAATTTCCCCAACTCTCGTAATGGCTGAGCAGCCCTGTTTCCCCAGCCATTTACAAGCATCTGGAATACTCCCAGGTGTGGACTCAATGGGCCACCTGCAACCCACTAGATTGGAGTATGGGGGGGAGGTGCACAACAGGCAAAGACAAAGGATTATTCCTTCCCTCCTCCTGTCTTTCCCATGAAAGAGCCCTGAGGGCAGATCCAGGAGGAAAAGAAGGAAAAGTCATCCGCTTTTCATCCCTCAGGCACTTATACTGGCCCCAGTGGTTGCCACTGGGGCTCCTTCTGTTCTTTGCCCCAGGCACAGTGGGGCCACACTTCTCTGGAAAGGTCAGAGTCAAGATGCTGGGACCAGCCAACTCCCCAGAGGAACCTGGTTTCCATTGTGCATTGAAATTCCCATTTGCCTGGGGCTGAGCGTCCCCTCAGAATCAAAGAGGTCAGTAAAGCCCTGGGACAAAGCACAAACAGAGCCTGGAAGCCAAGAGCCACTCATGAAAATGGAGAGAAAATGGGCATTTCAGAGCTGTGCAGGCAGTGGGTGTGGGGCATGGCCCCTTCTCTGGCTGGCCGTGCCTGGCCATTTGGTCTCCAAACACTCCCTCCGTTTTGGAGATGCCAGGTTGGTTTGAACACAAGACTTGGCCGTTTCAGGGTGGGATTAGAGGGGACCGACAAGAAAAAAGGCACCCTCTGGATGACAAATTTGGTACTTCCTGCATTTCATGCTCTGGTAATAAGCCCTCCAGACATAGATGACACTCTATGTTGTTATTTTGTTATTTTTCTTTTCTTTTAAAAAAAGTTCCCAATCTTAGGGGTTTTGTTTTGTTGCTTTTTTTTTTTTTTTATGGTGTAGATCCTGGCCATTCAGAGCTGCTTAGCATCTTCAGTTAGATGTTAAAAAAAAACAAAACAGCCCAGTTTTCTCCTACCCTTACCTCTGCCCTTTATTTCACTCAGTGCTCTAGTAGAAAGATTCCTGGATCATGAGTCAGGAAACCTGCGTTCTGGTTCCTGCTCCACCTTCTTCCCAGCAGTGTGACCTTGGGCAAGTCATTTCTCCTCTCTGAGCCCAGTTTTCTAACATTCTGTGACTATACAGAATCAGAGAGGGAGGAGACATGGCTTGGCTAGTTCGCTGTGTCACCATGTAGTAACTGTTTTGATTCTCTGTTGGAGAGTTCATTTGTTCATTCATTCATCCATCAGATATTTAATATATGCAGAATCATCACAGGCATGAAGATACAAAGTTGACTAAGACATAGTCCCTGCCCGTGAACAGGCAGCATGCTATGGTGGAGAGAGTACTGATTTTCTGAGGGACACAGCCAGGTCCCAGCACTAATTAGCTTTATGGGCTTCGCTAAGTTTTTGTAACTTCTCTGAGCCTCAGTGTTCTCATGTGTATAATGGGCTTACTGTATAGGATGACTAACCATCCCCATTTTACTGAGACTGAGGAGTTTCCTGGGACACAGGACTTTTAGAGCTAAAACTTAGAAAGTTCCAGGCAAATCAGGATGAGTTGGTCACCTAAATGAGAGATGAATTGAAGGGACACAGTAGCACGGTGCCCTGTGCATCTAATGGGGCTCTATAAATCTAGTCCTCTGCGTACATGTGCTCACGCAGACACAGGTGAGCACGTGCTCATGTGTGCGCATGCGTGCGCGCACACACGCCTCTTAACATGATGAAGGAAAAATGTAAACACACAAATACGGGACAGCTAAGGTGGCATATGGAGGAGCCAGACTTTTAAGAGGAGCAAGGAGAGGCTGCAGAGAGCCTGAGCCTGGGAGCTGGGCGTTGAAGGGGGAGGTGGATTTTATCAGGTGAGGGTGATAACGAGGAAGGTGCATCCTATTCGTGAAACATTTGTAAGTGCACAAAGGCTAACTAAGGGTGTTCTGTGGCTGCTAACAGAAGTGCCGGAAACAGAGAGGCCACCAGGAGGCTATTGTAAAAAGCCAGGAGAAACGTGCCCGTGGCCTGGACTTAGGTGGCAGCGTGGGCGTACAGACTGGACAGATATTTAGGAGATAAATCAAGAGGAATTTGACTGAGAATGGATTAATTGAGTTAACTGAATAGATGAATGCGTGCCTCTTGGGAGATGTTCATAAGGAGAGATGTACCCTGGAAACTGCCTTAAATTCCAATGGCATTTTTGATCCACACAGTAAATGTGAAACAGAGAGATAATCAAGGCCATGTTGTGAGTTTTGTGGGCCCTGGACACTTTGCTTTCATGGAACCCTGCCTGCATTGAAAAAATAAATAAATCCATAAGTATTTATATATAAAGAATATGTAAGTATATATCTATATAAGCATATTGATATAAAGATGAATATAATCCAGGAGTATTATATTCCTTTTTGTCTCTTGATTTTAAAAGAAATTTTAAAACTTTTGTAGGTCCCTAAAAGTATGGTGGACCTTAGACCCTGGGCCTGTGGTGCCTGAAGGATGAGGCAGCCCTGGAAGTCCACCAGATTCTGTTGCTCTGACTTTTTTCAAGTTCAATGTGAGCGTGGAGCACCATCTAGTGGTTTCCATGCTTGCAATGCAGCCGAGCACCTCTGCCCTGCTGAAGAAAGTGAATCAGCAAAATCTTCCATCAGGGGTCCCAGCCCAGACCCAAATATCTGTCAGCTGGTGAATGGATAAACAGACAAACCACAAGAAATTACAATATACACATAGATTGGCAAACATTCAGCAATAAAAAGCGATGAGCTACTGTTGAACACAACAAGGTGGATAAATCTCAAAGCACAACACCAAGTGAAAGAAATTAGACCCAATGACATGATATATACTTCAATTTGTATGAATTCTAGAAAAGGCACAAGTGTGGAGACAGAAATTAGATCATTGTTTGCCAGGGGCCAGTGGTTAGAGCAACGTATGATGTGTTAGCTCCAGATGCGCAAGGAAACTCCTGTGGTCTGAGTGTGCTTCCCCCCACCCTATTGACTTTGAATCCTAACCCCAAAAGTTGAGGACGTGGGGCCTTGGGGAGGTGATTAGGTCATGAGGGTAGAGCCCTCATAAATGGGATTAGTGCCTGGTAAAAAAAAGTCTCCAGAGAGGTCACTAGCCCTTTCCACCGTGGGAGGATACAGAGAGGAGGTGCTGGCTATAAACCAGGAAGCAGGCTCTCACTGGAACTTAACCTTGCTAATTCCTTGATCTTGGACTTTCCAGACTCCAGAACTGGGAAAAATAAACTTAGGTTGTTTTGCAAGCCACCCCAATCAATAGGAACATTTTGGCGAGATGTATATATTCTTCATCATGATTATTGTCACGTTTATATTACTGTATACATTTCTCAGAGCTCAACGAACTGGGGCGCCTGGGTGACCCAAGTCAGTTGGGCATCGGCCTTCGGCTCAGGTCATGATCCCGGGGTCCTGGGATGGAGCCCCGCATCGGGCTCCCTGCTCCGCGGGAAGCCTGCTTCTTCCTCTCCCTCTGCTACTCTCTTTCTCCCTCTCTCTCTCTTTCTGTGTCAAATAAATAAAATCTTAAAAAAAAAAAGCTCAACAAACTAGTAATTTCATTGTCAATTATTTCTCAATAAAGCTAACTAAAAACATAAGTGTAATGTCAAACCTCCAGACCAGACAAATTAAATTAGAATCTCTGGAGACAAGGCCCAGGTGTGTTGAGTGGTTCTAAGAACCACACTGTGCAGAGGGGAGCTGTGAGAAGGCCAGCTTCACTGAGGCATCCCCAATGGGAAGCGGTAAGTATGAAACTTTTTCTTAGTAGCTCCTCCCACTGGGCTCTGTTCGAGCCTCCCTCCACATCTCAGACTGACTCTTCCTCTCCAATCACCTCGTTTCAATAACGGCCTTATTCCAGGTACAAAATTCCTTCCTGCTCATTTTTACAGCTTGACTCTCCTGTCCGCATTCACCCCTCTCGGCAGAACTGAGAGGGGACGGGGATGCTCTGCTCTCCGCAGCCTTTCTTCCCTCTGCATTTACTTGGTGCGGGGACGAAGAGAGCGGCTGTGGTTCAGGAGGACCCCACGACCACCCTCACGTTCCATGATTCTCTAGAACTCACAGGACTCAGAAAAGCCCATATACTCACTCTTAGATTTGTCCAGTGAATGGACACAAAGTCAGCAAAGGCTTCAGAGGTGCCTAGGACGGGGTCCAAGAGAGACTGGGTATAGGCTTCCCTTTGTCCTCTCCCAATGGAGTTACAGGACAGTGCTTACTTCTCTCAGCAACCATGCGAGCCGACGCACACAGAGTATTGCTAACCGGAGAAACTCACGTAGGCCTTGGTCTCCAAGATTTTTATTGGGAGTAGTCATGTAGGCAAGGCTGCCTGCTCATGAGAGACTTTAGCCTCCAGCCTGTAGAGAGCAAGCTGAAATCATGTGGTCCAGGGTCCCCAACATACATCACATTGTTGGCATAGGCTATCTGGTGTGGCCCAAGGCCCCCATGGAAACAAATACACTCCTCAGGCAGGACATTCCAAAGGCTCAGAGATTATCACCCTGGAGCTCAGCAGGGCCAAACCTTTCTTTTGGGCAAGCTTAATCCTTCGCTGCACACAGGCCTATCTGTATGCCCAGGGAAGGAGTTGCTAACTTTGTTGGTCTAGCTCATTGTCTACATAGATTCCACGTGAATATTGGTAACCCTGGTGGACCTGAAGAATATGGGGACCTTACTGATATTCATCATTATCCCCGCACCTTGTTGTAGCCTCTGGAATTAGAAATGGATCTCAGGAACATCTGGGTGGCTCAGTCAGTCAAGCGTCTGCCTTCGGCTCAGGTCACAGTCTCGGGGTCCTGGAATTGAGCCCCACATCAGGCTCCTTGCTCAGCGGGGAGCCTGCTTTTCCATCTTCTCTACCCTTCCCCCACAGCTTGTGCTCTCTCTCTCTCTCTGACAAATAGTTTTTTTATTTATTTATTTTTTTTTAAGATTTTATTTATTTATTTGAGAGAGAGAGAGAGAGAGAGAGAGAGAGACAGCATGAAAGGGGAGAGGGTCAGAGGGAGAAGCAGGCTCCCCACTGAGCCGGGAGCCCGATGTGGGACTCGATCCCAGGACTCCGGGATCATGACCCGAGCCGAAGGCAGTCGCTTAACCAACTGAGCCACCCAGGCGCCCACAAATAGTTTTTTTTAAAGATGGATCTCAGTCAGTATTTCATACCATCCTATTACTGTAGCAATCCATACAATTTAACACTGAATTGATGACATCCCTGTATTTAGAAAAAAAAAAATCCCTTGGCTATTTTTCTATAATACAGCCTCCAGCTTCCCACTCACTTCCTCTACTGCATCCCCCTCAGGAGTAAAACCAAATTCTCCCAGCTCTCTTTTGTTCCCACCACCAAAGTTTAGCTCCAGGGCACACTCTGCCTATCTAAATCCATTCAGGAACTTGGCAGAATGAAAGCGTTTTTCATTTTTCCAGGGTCCACCCTCAGCAAGGCACTTGTGATTATAGACAGCAAGTTAACTTTCCTCTGTTAAAGTTCCTGCTACCTCATCGTCCACCTGGAGGGTCCCCCTTTGCTGGTGGTCCTCTGCTGCTTCCCGCATGCTCCACAAACTAGGATTTGGTGCCTCAATTCTGTTGGCTCAGGAATACCCAGTGGGACCAGGGCTTTGCTGAGTTTTTCCTGAATTCTTTTATGTTCTCATTGGCATGAACATTTGTCAGTGATGTTGAGATTACTTTTTTTTTTTTAGGGGCAGAGCAGAGGCAGAGGGAGAGAGAGAATCCCAAACAGGCTCCATGCCCAGCTCATGACTCTGATGCAGGGCTCCATTTCACAACCAGGAGATCATGACCTGAGCCGAAATCAAGAGTCACATGCTTAAATGACTGAGCCATCCAGGTGCCCAAGGTGACTCCTTTTTGTAATGAGATATTGTTGCTTGTATCTTATCGCTCGTCTTGCTGAATAGCTTTGATTTGCTTTAAGTAAATATCTCATGGGAATGTCACTCAATTGAATTGTTTCTGCAGATGGCATGCAGAGTTTCATCTGTACTGAGTTTCCTCCTAAAAACAGCTGAGCAGATGTGTGTCATATAGTCAGCCCTGCTGTGGTGACGGAACACAGCAAGGCACATGCAGGAGCAGGGGCTCTGGTCTGCAGGTAGAACAATGGCTTTGCCCTCTAGGTATGGGCATGCATCCAAAGAGAAAGCACCTGGGCTCCCACGGGCCGCTGAGCATGAGCTGGGGCCCGGGAAGAGGATTATGATTGACAGGGTCACAGAGTTGATTAAGACCCTCGGCTCAAAACACAGTCCTTTCCAGAGCTAGTTCCTGGGCAGGATCTAAAGCAGAGCTCGGCTATGAGCAGCCATTGGGCTACAGAGCTCACAAGACTTCAATCTGGCATGCATCCAGGGTGCATGCAGGGTCATGGGCACGTAACCAGCACAGCCACACGGAGCCCTGGGCTCAGAGGCCCGTGCGTGGGGTGTGATGCTCTGTGGCCTCCATCTGGAAAGTCTTCATGATTTTAGTTTGGAACTTGGGTGTTGTAAATAATGTCTGATGGCACAGTGTGCTTGGAGGCTCTTCAAGCTGTGGGGGAAGGTTGTCTTTTAGCCTAGCTTGTAGTTTCTTGTTGCAAGCTGGACATGATGTACCGGGTAAAAAGAATTGAGGGAAATGGGCCACTTAGTGCGAGGATTTAAGTTTCTCCGGCTAAGGCCTGGCCACGTGTACCGTTGCTGCTGCTGCTGTAGGTGTGAGAAGCAAAACTTTCCTCTGGTGTCCTGGTTTTTGTCTCCCGTGTTGTCCTCGGATTTCCCCCGAGCCTTCTTAAATCTCCTGTGCGGTGCGCAGTGCTCTCAGCTACCCGCGTCGCTGTGCGGAAGCCTGAGTGATGCGCTCGAGGCAGGCGGAGGGAAGCATTCCAGAGCCCGGCCGTGGGGTCTCAGGCTCCGGTGAGCCCCGGGGGCGTGACCTGCAGGGGAGCTGCTCAGGTGTGTTTCCTCTCCCCTCAGGTGAGGCTGGGAGGCCGCAAGTGGCTGGGTTGGGCAGCTCCCCTCCCCCAGGTGCACTAGGCTCTGGGAAAACAGTTTCTCTGGAGGGCAGGCCTCGTTAAGAAGCAGGGGATTCTCCGTGCGTATGTAAGAAGGGCTATTTTCCCCACCCCCTTTCCAGAAGCAGGAGGGGCCTTTTCTCTGCTCTCCCGTCATGAGAGCCCGGCAGCGGCGGCGGTAACTCTCGTCCAAATGTGGGAGCCCCTCCTGGATTCTGACTCTCAGTCCTGCCCGCACGGGGCCTCCAGCGACCGCCCGGCGCGGGTATCCGGGGGGCTTCTGCCGCAGCGCTTCGGCCCGGTAAGTCACCGTTCTCGGGGTCGGCCTGCGCGTGTCGCCAGTGCTGGAGGCAGCGAGCGGCTTGTCTTGTGGCCTCAGTTCTCTGCTGCGTTTCAGAAAGAGTTGTTGGGTTTCATTTAGTCTGTCCGGCGTGTTTCATGGTATTGTGTGGGTGGGGGATGATGGGATGCCGGCTGGAGCGGGTGGTCCAGAAACATTCTTGAGATGCTTTTGGTGCGTAAAGGTGGTTTTAGTGACGCACAGGGACAGGAGCTGAGGGCCGGAAGAGCTGCCCCAGGATTTTGAGGAGTGATTGATTATATACTTTTAAGCTGGGGGAGGGGAGGGGGGAGGTGGAGATCGTGGAAGTTTCTGAAAGGATTTTCAGATGTTAAAGAAGACTTACAGGATCCTGGAGGTCTGGCCCTTGTCAAGCTAAGGTCGCTTTTTGCCTCTAGCAAAGCATTAACATTAAGACAGTTGTGAACTCCTTGAGGCTTGTCATACTCTGCCTGTCCCAAGTAGTTGTCAAGGGGCTGCAAGTTGTAAGGAAATCTATTTGAGAACGAGAGAGGGGGGGAGAGAGGGTGGGGAGGGGTAGAGGGAAAGAGAATCTCAAGCAGGTTCCAGGTGCAGCACAGAGTCACGAACATGAGATCATAACCTGAGCGGAGATCAAGAATCAGATACTTAACGTACTGAGCCACCCAGGCGCCCCAGGAATTTAAATTTTATCAACATTTCGTTTCCCTTTGTTCTCAGCAGGCAAGGGAACTTCCGAACTTCTTTAAAGGCCCTTCTGGAAACCGGATGTCCATTGACACAAGTTAAATTTTTTCCTGTACAGTTTTAAGTGGTTGTGGAAAAGAGCATGGGCTTGGGAGACCTGGATGGTTACATTAGCTGCCCAGCCTCTCCTGACTGCTTCATTTTAAAACGTTGCTACTCAAAAAGTGTATTCCTCAAACTAGTGGCATCTTCCATACTCAGGAGCTTGTTAGAAAAGGAGCTTCTCAGGCCCCACCCAGGATCTACTCAATCAAAATCCACATTTAAAAGACCAAAAAAAAAAATCCACTTTTGAACAAGATCCCCAGGCCATTCCTGTGCATGTTAAAATTTGAGAAGATTCAACCTCAAGTTACTTCAAACCTTTGAGCATTAGTTTATCATCTCAGTTCCCAAACTGTGCACGGAGGCAGCCTAGGGCACCACCGTGAACTCCCAGGGGCTCCCTGGGAAATTTTCAATTTTTAAGGGAAATAGGAACATCTGTCCACCATCATGTGAACCTCTGGCTTGAGATAGTTCCATTTCAACATTAAATCATATCATTCCTTTTGATGATGTTGTATCAGTGAGAAGCTAGGAATTAAGCTGTGACAAAATACTAATAGTGTGTGAAGATCAATATGGAGCCAGAAATGAGGTGTCCTGACTCCAAAATCTCAGGAGCTGTGCAGGGCCCACCAGGTGCTTAGTTGTTAGGGTATCAGCACATGTTATATTGTTTGAACCTGTCGACAGAATAAATAGAACAGCTAGGTATTTCTTTTCCTAGGGATGCTGACACACTCAGAGCCCTGAGAACTGAGAAAGTTTGCGAACCTCAGGTTTAATGTTTGGTTGATTACATCGCTCACTTGATTTTTGAGAGGATTAAATGATAAAAGGCATAATAAATCCCTGCCCATTGAATATTGGTTCACTTCACTTTGCCTTAATTCAGTCTCCTACTTTCCTGTTGAACTTCATCTGCATTCTTTAAAGACACGTGCAAAGCCATCACAGCAAGGTGGACAAACCCTGGCCTTATAAGCAAGCTATGGGTACGAGGCCACCATAGTCGGTTGCCCTACCGTAACGTACTTCTATCTTCTATCAGTAGCATTCCTTCTTGTTTACAAACCACTTCACATCCACAACCTTAACTTTTCACAACCTCATGAGGAAAGCCATTTTAGAGAAGGAAAACTAAAGCCTTCCGATTCAGAGAGGTTGCCTACCTGCCCAAGCTCACACAGCATTCTTTTCCTCCCTAAAACCAGTGCCCCTTATGTCTCTTGCTGCCCAGAGGGAAAGGAGGATCTGCAAGAACTGGGTGGACTCTGGGTAGGGAGTTTGAATGTGAACTTGGCAGCTGGCTGGAGTGCTAGCTTCCTGCAGGTGCCGAGGACTCTCACTGCAAGTTCAGAGGGCTGCTAATAGCTGGCCTGAGGGTCACACTTGTGATGCCCTGGGATGATTGGAGCCCAGTGCATTGCCCCAACTTGCCATGAAATTGCACAGGTCCTAGGACAGTAGTGGACGCCCCCCCAGTCTGCTGGGGTGATTGCGTTTGTCACAGAGCACCTGCCACGGAGGGATGACTGTTCTCAGATGATCCGCTACCTCCTCAGTGACTTGAAAGAAGTGCTACAGCCTTTAACAAGGAAAAGCACCTCCGAGATTGCATAATACCCCGCTCCCTGGATCCACCCGGCTTGCCACCTGCCTTGGGACAGACTCTTGTAAGATGAGCTCCAGGGGCGCCTGGGGGGGCTCAGTCATTAAGCGTCTGCCTTCAGCACAGTTCGTGATCCTAGGGTCCTGGAATCGAGCCCCGCATCGGGCTCCCTGATTGGCGGGATGCCTGCTTCTCCCTCTCCCACTCCCCCTGCTTGTGTTCAAGCTCTTGCTCTGTCTCTCTCTGTCAAATAAATAAATAAAATCTTAAAAAAAAAAAAAACTTCAAATTCCCAGTGCCAGGCATTGGGGATGAGGGGGCTGGTGGGAAGCAAGTGGGACCCTGATTGCTCAGGTCACATACACACACCTGGCTCCATCTGGCTCTCTGTGGACAAATAGAAGTAAAAGAAGTTACCTGATGACAGAGGTTGGGCTCCCATTGCTGCAGGATGACAGGGTTCTGGTCTCACAGAGTCAAAGAATGAATCTCGGGACACAGTGGGGTGAGGTGAAGTGAAAGTTGATTAAGTGAAGGGGAGAGCAGAAAGGAAAGAGAAAGCTCTCGAGACTGAGAGGGGTCCCGAGTGGGTTGCCACTGAGGGCTTTTAGTGGCAGTCTTTTATTGAAAACTTGACCAGGAAGCTTGTGGCCTTGCAATTCTGGTGCCGTCTTGGTTTGAGCAGGGACTGTTGATAGCACCCTTAATGACTTGACTGCTCTGAGGTCTGGTCATTTTCCGTGATTACAGTGTAGCCGCCAAAGAAAATTACTCCCTAACGTCCAGGGCCAGGTGGTCTGGTCTGTTCTCTTATCTCTTGTTCGCTCTGTCTTAGCTCCTTTTGCCTGCCAGGAATAGTTTCAGAGCCTAGCCAGGGCCCTGTCTTTCCCTGCCTATACCTGAACCCTTTCCTTACTATCTGAGGGTGGCATTGTCTAACTAGCAGCCAGATAGCTATGCTCTGAGTGTTGAGGAAAGGGAACTTTATTCTGCTTCATTTATTTCCATTTTTGGTGATTTAATGAGCCTTACACACACACACGCGCGCGCGCGCGTGAGTGCACGCATATACACAAAGGCAGTTTTGGAGGGTCTGAGTAGATCAGGGAATCGGTAATGGACTCTGATCCCCATGTCAGGGACGCTTATGACCTGGAAGGGCTGGGACAGTTCATGGAAGGCAATGGAAGCCTCCATAGAGAGCACTTTCGAGATGAGGAGAGCTACATCAGAGCTGAACACGCCATTGCCTCTGGATCCTTCATTTGGTTCTTGTCCAGATCAGGGGTGACCAGAAATGATGACCATCTGTCCAGTGTTTCTCCGCCTCCGGCCGGGGCCAAGTAGGCCTGGCAGTGGCACGCCACTGCTCCGCCCACCCGAGCCTCAGTCCACTGGGTGGAATGTCCTGCTTGCTTCCTTTTCCTTGGGTCGAATTCCTTCTTAAGGGGGCAGTGTACAGAATCACTTTCATTTTTAATAATAACCAAATCTAACACTTGCTGAGAAGTCACTAGGAGCCCGCCTTGTCCCCCAAACCCCCCGTACTAGGTTGCTAGGGCTTCTGTAACGAAGTACCACAAATGGAGTGGCTTACTCAACGGAAACGTATTGTCTCACGGTTCTGGTGATCAGGGTATGGACAGAGCCGCGCTTCCTCCAGAGGCACTAGGGGAAAAAACTGCCCCAGGTCTCTTTAGTTTCTGGTAGTTCCTTGGCTTGTGGCAGCATAGTACTGTTCTTCACATGACATTCTTGTTGTGTGGTTTTCTGCCTCCAAGTTTTCCTGTTTTATAAGGACACCAGTCATACTGGATTGGGGACCAACCCCACTTCGGTATGACCTCATCTTAACTAATTATATCTGCAAAAACCCTATTTCTAAATAAGACCACATTTTGAGGTATTGGGAGTGAAGATTCAACGTATAAATTTGGGGGTGGGGAGGACACAATTCATACAGTCACACCTCCCACCCACCCCCCAACTAACCCATGAAGAAGCTGAAGCCCAGAGAAGATAAATAACCTTCCCAGAGCCACACTGCTAGGAAGCGACCAAGCTGGGATTCGAATCTGAGGCCCATTACCCAGGGCAGTGGTTTTCCTAACTTGGGCAAGAACCAGCATCACCCCGGGGCTCATTAGACACAGACTGCTGGAGCCCACCCCCCAGAGTTTCTGGCGCCTCAGGTCTGGGTTGGGGCCAGAGCGTTTGCATTTCTAATGAGTTCCAGCTGATGGCGCTGTTGCTGGTGGTGCGGGACTCTCAAAACCACTGCCCTAGGGCTTCTCAAGCTTCTGGGAGCGTAAACATCAGGGGGAAGATTTGTTTGCTCTTTTGAGTAGACCCTGTGGCTCACTCCCAAGAGATTTCAACTTGATAAGTCTGGAGGGGACCCAGAAACGTGTATTCTTAACAAGCAAGCCCAGCGGTTCTGAGTCACGGGATGAGTAGCCACATTCTGAGAAAGAATGTGGTTCCTGCTTCCCACCCCCGCCCGCGGACACTGACTCCCCGTCCTCCAGTTCCTCAGCTTTGACTGCTTACCAGAATCACCTGGAAACTCTCAGAAGTACTGAGAAGGCTGGGATTCATCCTTGAGGCTTCTGATTGCCTTCGTTGCGGGGGGGAGGGAGGGGCGGGCGGCTGAGCTACTGAGTTGTTTTTTTTTTTTTTACCGTCTCTTAGAGATGACTCTAACATGCAGACAAAGTTGAGAACAACTGCCACAAGCCCAAGCTTGGTGAAAAGCTGCTACAGGCTGGTTACTGTGGGGTGAGTTTCCAGAGCATTCGTCCACAGAGCCTGGACACCCCAGGAGCTCTGGTTCTTCCCCAGCACTAAGTCAGAAGGGTCCTCCTTGTTACGAAGAACTTGTGCAGCCCAAAAGTCTGTACCTTTCCCCCAGAGAACCAACATTTTTATTCCTTCATTCACAAGAGGCAGGGTGGTGCCCTGGTGAGCTATGAGGACTCTGGAGCCAGGTTGCCTGGGTCTGACCCCAGCTTCTACCTTTGCGAAGAGCATGACCTCGTGTATGTTATTTATGGGGTGCCTGGCTTCCTTTCTACGAAAATCTTGTCTCCTAGGGTGGTTGTGAGGAATAAGTGAGTTTACTGCAGGTAAAGATCTTATAACAGCATCTAGCACAGAGCGAGCTCCAAGTTAATGTGTCTTGTAACTGTTCATTGAGTAGATAAGTATTAAGCAGGTACTATGTGCCAGGCACTGGGGTACAACAGGGAATGAAACACTAACAGGGAATAAAAACCTCTACCCCTTAGAGTGGACAATGGAGGGAGCAGAAGGTGATAATATATAACTCAAAGGGTACTAGGTTATTTCTATCAGAATTCCCAAGATGTCCTGAGGCACCCTTTAACGGACTGCATGTTTTTGTTATCTGCCCCCCCTTCGGATGTTAAAGCCCTAATTCCTAATGTTGATGGTATTTGGGGGGGCCTTGAAGATGTAATGAGATCATCAGTGTAGAGCCCTCATGAATCTGTATGGTGCCTATATGAGAAGAGACAGCTTAATCCCCCTCTGCTCTCTGTCATGTGAGGCTCTAGCAAGACTTCATTCTGCAAACCAGGAACCCCACCCTGCGGACACCCTGATCCCTGACTTTCCAGGCTCCAGAACCCTGAGACATCAATTTCTATTGCTTAAGCCGCAGTCTTTGGTAATTGTTCTAGTAGCCCGAACTAAGACATAGACTACATGGGAGAGATGGCAAAGTCACGTCCTATGTCTCCAGGCCAGGCGCCGTGGGACCCCGGTGGCAGGCAGGGAGAGAATGATGGAGTGGGCATGGAGAGGCGGGGAGGGAAGTGTGGTGGGCGACAGTTGTCATTCCCCAGCGCGCTGCCCTGCTCTCCCACCGCCTTCCTCTTCTTGGATTAAACTTTTCCAAGAAAGCTCTCTGGATCTCTCTCCCCTCCCTCTGTCCTCTCTTTTATCTGCCTCCCCCAGTGGCTCGCTGGAAGATTTCCCAATCTGGCTAGTGCTTTAGGTCCTCCCGCCTGGGAATGGGGATGGGCTGGACCGGAGCGGGGCACAGAGACCCACAGCAACCCGGGGCGTGCTAGCGGGAGCGGCTTTTCCCTCTTGCACGGTAGGGTCGCTTCCTTCCCTTTCTGGGAGGCTCGTTCCCAGACAGAAACGCTCTTGCCTGGTGGGCGCTGAAGGGCGCTGGACTTCGATTTCCCAAAAGCCATGGACTTACGCGAGATCTCGCCGCCAGTGGGGCTCTCCTCCAAAAGTTCCCCGCGGGCCCCGTTGGGCTGCAGCCACTGGTGGCCATCAGCCGGGCGAGGGAGGGTCCTGTGCCCCTTGCCCCGTGCGGTCCCCCTGCCCCACGTGGCTGCGGGGATGCTCAGCCAGGAGCCCGGTCCCCAAGTTGCACATACCGCCTTGCCTCAGTAGGTGTCGCTGTGGTTGGGAAAGTGAGCACCTGCAAATGCCCGAACGCTGTGCACGCAGACTTGGGGGGACACTAACGGACTGAAATGTTCCCCCGAATGAAGAATTGTTCCCATTAGCACTTGCACCTCCTGAGGCTGCCACAGTCGAGGCAGAGGGTCCTTTTTCTCAAAGCAGGGATGAGACTTGGATCAAACTCATCCAGTGGGGTGAGGTCTTGGGCCCCCTTCTCCCTGGACTTCCCTGCAGCCTTATGGGGGGGGGTGGTTCTCAGTCACCACCACCCTGTGAGGAGCTTCAAATGCAGATCCCTGCCTTCACCTGGGAATTCTGTTTGGAACTCATGGAAATCTGCATTTTTAAAAAATTCCATTATAGTTAACATATAGTATGATATTAGTTTCAGGTATGCAATATAGTGATTCAACAGTTCTATGCATCACCCAGTGCTCATCATGATAAGTGTACTTTTTAAATATTTTATTTTATTTTTTTATTTATTTGACAGAGAGAGGCACAGCTAGAGAGGGAACACAAGCAGGGGGAGTGGGAGGGGGAGAAGCAGGCTTCCTGCAGAGCAGGGAGCCCGATGTGGGGCTCAATTCCAGGACCCTGGGATCATGATCCGAGCCGAAGGCAGACGCTTAATGACTGAGCCACCCAGGTGCCCCATTAAGTGTACTTTTTAATCCCCATCACCTGTTTCAGCCATTCCCCGCCCCCCCCACCTCCCCTCTGGTAACCCATCAGTTCTCTATGGTTAGGAGTCTGTTTCTTGGTTTGTCTTTTTTCCTTTCTTCATTTGTTTGTTTCTTAAATTACACATATGAGTGAAATCTTTTGGTATTTTGTCTTTCTCTGACTTATTTCACTTAGCATAATAATACACTCTAGCTCCATCCATGTTGTAAATGGCAAGATTTCATTCTTTTTTATGGCTGAGTAATATTGCATTGTATATATATGTATACCACATCTTTATCCATCCATTGATGGACACTTGGGCTGCTTCCATAATTTAGCCATTATAAACAATGCTGCAATAAACATATGGGTACATATGTCTTTTTGAATTAGTGTTCTTGTGGTTTTTTGGGTAAATACCCAGCAGTGGAATTACTGGATCATATGGTAATTCTTTTAATTTTTTGAGGACCCTCCATACTGTCCTGCACAGTGGCTGTACCAGTTTCCATTCCCACCAACAGTGCATGAGGGTTCCTTTTTCTCCAAATCCTCGAAACACTTGTTGTTTCTTGTGTTCTTCATTTTAGCCATTCTGACAGGTGTGAGGTGGTAGCTCATTGTGGTTTTGGTTTGCATTTTCCTGACAGGGAATCTGCATTTTTAACAAGCGCCTCTGATGTCACAATTGGTGCATTCCTTACTTTGAAAAACACTAAGATACTCAGTCACATTAAATCAATTTCCTGGGGATTTGCCAGGAATTTGGATACTGTTTTAAAAGATGCTTCACTGGGTAATTAGAAGATTACAGAAGTATTTTTATCTCCAAAGGGCAGAAAGTGGCCATTTTCACCACTGATGTAGCTACATTTTGGATTTGATTACGACCAAATGCCTGCTACTCTGCTCAACCCTTACTTACATAATTGTCTCATTTGTTTCTCTCACAACTTGATGGCATCGGCCTCTCCATTTCCACACTGCATAACTGAGACTTTCCCAGGTTAAGAAATTTGCCCAAAGTCTCTGCTCTCTACGGGGTGTTGGCTCCACCCCAGATCTGTGTGGCCCCCAAAGCTTTGCAACCCTCTCTGCAGTTGGTATAAATGGATAAGGGAAGCATGGGTTCTGCAGACTTCAGATTGGAGCTAGACACAAAATGTACTGGAGATTTAACT
Source organism: Eumetopias jubatus (assembly GCF_037043125.1). NCBI lineage: Eukaryota > Metazoa > Chordata > Mammalia > Carnivora > Otariidae > Eumetopias > Eumetopias jubatus. Next base: position 55,676,221 of record NW_028274820.1, on the reverse strand, counting down.
TGGAGGCTACTGCAAATCTTACCAGGGGTTTTGGGTCCAGATTTGGCCAGACACTGGCCATTTCTGTGTATCAGAGTCACTGGGCATTTATTCCAGCAGCCTCCAAACACAGAGCTCCCTGGCTCTGTGTGCCCCTTACAGTCCATTCTCAGCACAGCCAGAGTGTGCTTTCAAAAGTGTCAATCAGATCTTGTCACTCCAGCCTTCCAGTGATTAGAATAAAATCTAAAGCCCTGATTGTGGTCCTCAAAATTCTAGTGGCTATAACCCAGGCTGCCTCTCCCTCTTCATCGTCTACCATTCCACACTGCTCACTGAGCTCTTTTCTTCTCTCATTCCCATCTTAAGGTCTCACCTACTATAATATAATGGCCACCAGGACAAGAACTTTGCCCTATGCACTGCTAAATCTTATGTGCTGGCATTTGAGAAACATTTGAGAGTGAATATTTATGAATGAATTTGTGAATTGTGTTTTTTGATTCTTGGGTACCATTTCATTAGGAAAAATAGAGTGGGAAATAGTTGTGGAGCGGAAAGCTCAGCAACATTCTCTTTCACTTCTACATATTCGTAGGTTTTTGAGGTTCTCCCGTCTACTCTTCCAGAGTCGAAACACACAAAGAGCACAGTTTCTAAAAGGAAAAAACATACCCACTGAACAAAGGAACGCCAATCCCCCTCCACCACTCCCTGTGTGCACGTCATGGGCCACCTGAGAGGAGCCCTCTTGGAGCAGACCATGTTCTCTAACCTGCTATGGAAGAATTTACACTGGTTTTTTAGTGTGGAGACCAGGCAGACGACATCAGAACCCATTATAGAGGGGCACGTATAACAAAAGCGGACCCCAAGGCAGAAGTTGATGTGCCTGCCCATCCAGCCAACAACAACAACAACAAAAATAACTCTTTTTTCTCCTGTCAGCTGGGTTAATGGATTTGGCAAAGAAAGGATGAGGTTTTTGGATGGGATGAAAGAGGAAGGGGGGTTGCTGTCTTCATTGTTTGGTGTGTTGGTTTGTTTTGTTTTGAAGGGAGTTGCTTGCCAAAGATCAGGTGGTGGTTATCTCCACATCTTGGGTGCTGTTGGGGAACCATTTCAAGGCTGGAATGGCCTGGGATCCGAGCTGAAGTGATTCACACATGCTCAGCCCTGCCTCACCACTGCCCTGTCCCTGCAGCCATGCACCTCTCATTGTCTGTGGACCTGACACGCTATCCCGTGGCCACATCTGTGCAGAGTGCCCCTGCACAAAAATTACTGTTTTTATCAACACAGATATGTAGAAGCAACTGAATTTAGGTCTCATTATAGAATAAGGCTTCTGTCATTCCTAAAGCTTTTTTTTATTTAAAAAAAAAAAAAAAATAACCCAGGTTAAACTTGTTTTATAGCTGAGGCATACTCATAGTGTTGCTAATAAAGCTGAAGGCTCAGAGATGTGCATTTGCATGGCTTTTTCCAAGGCCCTGGGTATAACCTGGGAATGTATTCACATGTCACATGACCCATGTATAAAATTTTGTAAAATTTGAAACGAGCTATTTTAACCGTAATCAGTTAGAACCACTCTCTTTTTCCACTTTCACTCCAATGACTTTTTGCTTCTGGTGGCGTTGGAGGTGGTAATGGTCATTTTGGTGATCTAGCTGAAGGAAAGTTGCATTGCAGATACATTTGCTTTGGATTTCCGTAGGGTATGTTTATTTGGTTCCCCGTTAGTTTGTGGAGAAATAAGTTATACAGAGTTTTGCTGATTGCCCCAATGGGGGAAGGGCCCTTAATACCTATGGTCTACTATGCTTCCTCACCAGGCATTGTAAAACAAAGGTGCCCAAGACCAAAGTGTGTATATAATGAAGGAGAAATAGGTTTGCAATGTACAAAGCCAGGAGCTAGTCTTTGGAAGACTCGTGTAATCGTCAGAACTTTAATATTGTAAGTAAAAGATTTAGTTCTCCTTGGTGCTGGGTCAAAGCAGAAGTGGTATCCCATCTAGATAAAAAACTAGAAAATAGACGTACCATATGATTTCACTTATATGTGGAATCTAAAAAACAAAAACAAATGAATAAACAAGAAGCAGAATCAGACTTGTGAATGCAGAGAACAAACTGAAGGTTGCCAGAGGGGTGGGGGCTTTAGGGTGGGCAAAATGGATGAAGGGGAGTGGGAGACACAGGCTTCTAGTTAGGGAGCAAGTAAGTCACAGGAATAAAAGGTACAGCATAGGGAACACAGTCAAGGGTTATTGTACCAGCCTTGTGTGGTGACAGACTGCTGCACTTGTAGCCGACACATGAGAAGTTGAATCACTATGTTGTCCACCTGAAACTAATGGGACATCATGTGTCACCTATACTCAAATAAGAAAAGTGGAAAAAAAAGGAAAATATCTTTGTAATGGGCCACTGCAATAAGGACATCTGTCACAAGCCGATTCATAAGTGGCTTCAATTTATAGCACTTAGAATTATTACTGCTTAAAATCTTAAGACTTAAAAACATAATAGAGTTTTCCTAAATTTGACAACAATCCTAAAATTTGCATGACATTAAGAATAATGAGATGTTACTATTTGGTATTACAAAAATCATTATCATATAAAAAGTATGTAGCCAAAAATATAGGAAAAAAATAACGGGCTGGTCAGTCAGCTTATATATTATATACAATTATTACCTTAATAAATATATATAAATTATATATGTCTCTGAATTTTGTGATGTTTGTGATATTTGTCACCTTTTTATTTTTTTGAGTTATAACTGACATATAACATTATATTAGTTCCAGGTGTGCAATATGATTTGATGTGTATATATATTGCAAAATGATCGCTACAATAAGTCTAGTTAATATCCATAACCACGTATAGGTACAATTATTTTTTTTTTGGGAGAGAGAAAAAATGTGCTCATGAACAGGGGGAGGGGCGGAGGGAGAGGGAGAGAAAGAATCCTAAGCAGGCTCCACACCCAGCACAGAGCCTGACTTGGGGCTCAATCTCACAACCCTGAGATCACGACCCCAGCCAAATCAAGAGTCGGTCACTCAACCAACCCAGCCATGCAGGTGCACCTGTAATGAGAACTTTTTTTTTTTTTAAAGATTTTATTTACTTGTTAGCGTGGGCGAGAGAGAGAGTGAGCAAGGGTACAAGCAGGGGGAGCTGCAGGCAGAGGGAGAAGCAGGCTCCCTGCTGAGCAAGGAGCCTGATGCGGGACTTGATCCCAGGGCACTGGGATCATGACCTGAGCCGAAGGCAGACGCTTAACCGACTGAGCCACCCAGATGTCCCATGTAATGAGAACTTTTAAGACCTACTGTCTTAGCAACTCTCAAGTATACAATGCAATATTACTAACTATAATCACCACACTGTATGTTAGATCCCCATGACTTATTTATTTTATAACCGGGAGTTTGTACCTTTTAATTCCCTTCACCCATTTCTCCCCCATCCCATCCTCTGCCTCTGGCACTCATCAATCTGTTCTGAGTCTATGAGTTCAAGGTTTTTTGTTTTTTTTTTTTTTCAGATTCCACATATAAGTGAAATTATATGATATTTGTCTTTCTCTGTCTGACTTATTTCACTTAGCATAATGCCCTCAAGGTCCAACCATTTTCTCAAATGACAAGATTTCCTTTTTTATGGCTGAATAATATTCCATTATATATAATGGAATACATACATATATATGGATATCTGCATGGGGGTGCAGATATCTTTTCAAGTTAGTGTTTTTGTTCCTTCAGATAAATACCCAGAAATGGAATTGCTGGGTCATGTGGTACTTCTGTTTTTAATTTTGTGAGGAATCTACCTGCTGTTGTTTTATGGTGGCACTGATTTACATCTCACACCGGTGCGGGAGAGTTCCCTTTTTCTGTATCCCCTGTCGCCATCATTTACTATTTCTTGTCCTTTGACGGTAGTCATTCTAACAGGTGTGAGATGATAGCTCTTTGTGGCTTGGATTTGCATTTCTGTGATGATGAGTGATGTTGAGCACCTTTTCATGTGTCTGTTGGCCATCTGTAGGTCTTCAGATCCTCTGCCCATTTTGAAAATGGATTGTTTGGTTCTTTGCTATTGAGTTGTTTGAGTTTTTAATATATTTGGGTATTAACCCTTATCAGATATATGGTTTGCAAATATTTTCTCTCATTCAGGAGACTGCCTTTTTATATTGTTAATGGTTTCCTTTGCTGTACAGAAGCTGTTTAGTTTGATGTAGTACCACTCGTTTATTTTTGTTTTTCTCTCTTTAAGATTTTATTTATGTGCTTTTTTATTAGAGAGCACGTGCGCACTACCAGGTGGGGAGGGGTAGAGGGAGAAAGAGAAACAGACTCCCCGATGAGCAGGGAGCCTGATGTGGGACTCGATCCCAGGACCCTGGGATCATGACCTGAGCCAGAGGCAGGCGCTTAACCATCTGAGCCACCCAGGTGCCCTATTTTTGTTTTTCTTACTTTACTTTTAATGTCAGCTTTTTAAAATTCGTAATTGGTTGTGATTTCATTTCTCACTCTAAGTGAATAGTTTGGTACCTCTCCTACCTACCTATTAAGATTCTGCTGCCCAGGATGGACAGAAACAGGTAAGCAAGACTTCCTAGGGGAACGTTCCTTAACCAGCCCCTGGCGCTGTGCTGCACGCTACACTACCAGCTCCTCGGAAAGGGAAGGCAGAAACTGATCAGAAGAGGGAGAAACCAGAGAGGAAAGGAAGGAGTACAGACATTCGAGCGGAACAGGTGAAAGTGGGCAAGGAAAGAGATGAAGACTCGTAATAGCCGCTAACCAGAAGGAGACACAGAAAGCAAAATATTAGGAAAATGTGGAGTATAACAGACTAAACATTTTAGAGCGTTTTTCTAACTCTCTGCCAGGCCTTTCCCAGATGGCAACTGAACCATTTGTTTAAATTAAGTCTTGCTTAAATTATAAGGAGCTGAGCTCATTGTCAATGTCAAGAATTCTTGGAAGCCAGCCACAGGAGGTGGGAGAGCATACAGCGCTATAGGGTGGGGAAGCGGCTCTCCATTTGCCAGCTGAGGGTTTCTGGGGTCCTTCTGGTATTCACTCATGTTTGAAACAATAGTCAGCCCTCCGAAAGTCTGCCACTTTATCATGACTCTAGGGCGGAGGCCCAGTGCCATGAAATATTAAGCATCTTGAATGGAAAACTTCTTTTTAAAAGTTCTCGGAAATGAAAGTAATGGGGGAAAAGCAAAAGCTGGGGTGGGTAGCCAAGGGGGTGGGTGGGTCTCTCCCCTCTCCTTTCTTTTTCTTCCTTTTTTTTTTTAATTTTGTTTTAGTTCCTATAAAGTTCTTTAAATCACAGATAATTTTAAAACCAAATACGCAACCCACAGGATTAAAAATTAAGATAAAGTTGACCTGCTCAAGGGTCCTAAAGAGTCACGCACAGAAATAGGAATTTCCTGACATTACAAAACACAGGGTCTTGCATTTTCACATTGGTGGCCCGGGGTCGAAGATGCATTATCAAAGGAGAGTAGAGAAAACAGGCTGGAACAGGGCAGAGATCACAGGGTCTGGTCTGAACATCCATAAAAGAGAAGCACTCTCTGGATAAGCACAAATTGTCCACTTGCATGTCTTAAAACTCTTAGCTCCTTTGCCCCCTGGCAACAGCTCGGGGGGCTGCTCCAAATCCTCCCCCAGCATCTCTGGCTAATCTCCATTCTCAGCCTGATGGCTTCCTTCACACCCACCTGCCCCAGCTGTGTCTTTCGCAAACACAGACGCGGCCAAGCTAGTTTTCTTTTTAACTTTCAATTTTTATTGAGGTAAATTAGGAGTTGGGGACAATCCCAACTTAACTTTCCTAATACTGTCACTAAGTGGCCACGGGTAATTGCTTGAAAGCTGGCCGCCAGATGACCGCGTGATCAGAACAGCCCATGGTGGCGGCACACCTCAGAAGGGTCAGCCATTCGGCGCCACTCCACAGCCCATCATCTGTACGCTTTACTGAACCTTCCATGGGAAAACCAAGCCTCTGGATCTGTGAAATTTGGATCAGAGCTACCCGAACAGCTTCTCCATCGGCTTCTCTGGGCTAAAGGGACAAGGAACTTAATTGTTGAAAGTAATGATGATGATGTCGAACAGGAAATTACTTGCCCATGTACACAGCAAGCTGGATTGGTTGCTGGAGACCGTTCACCTAGTGCCAATGACTTTTAGAATATCTCTGTGCCATAGGAGTGAGCATTTTGGCTCTTTAAATTCCTGCAGGGTATATAAAGGCGGTGTGCCATGTTGAAAGGAAGTTGAGCCCCGTTCTAGGCCTGCCTCAGTTGCCTCCCAGTAAACAGTGTGAAGGTGGGTCAGTCACTCCATTCCTGGGGTCCATAACATAGCTGTCCGTAAGAGGAGGATGAGGCACTCTGCCATATTGACTTGAAAGTATAGTTACCGAGGTCAAAGTGATGAATGCTATGAACAGATTTTGGACATTTCTATTCAAATGTAAGTAAAGTATATGACCCAAATGAAAGATTCTCTATCCCTGGCACCTCGCATTGTGGTCCTGCTCTCCAGACCCTGCTGGAGCTGCCGTCCCGGCTCCCCCCACGGGCATGTCAGCCGTTGAGGAGCTCTGCTGTAATAGAACATGATCATCCTAATGTAGCTGGTCGGTGATGGATGAGATCCATGAATTCTGATAGTTAACATTGCTTTGCCTATCAAAATTTTAAAAGGAGTAAGTATCCCATGATTCTATTCTGATTCTAGGCATATGCTTTGGGGCTTGTCCTTTAAAGCTATGGGGCTCTGAAAAATGTTAGTGGGCCCAGCTGGTTCATCTTTTTTTATGATTGAGACACAAAGGGAGATAAAGAATGAATATTGCTGTTTTTATCCTTGCTCATGGGGATAGAATTGTCTTCTACAGCATTCCCGCAGCCCCCAAAATCTCGAATCAAAGGAGAGAATGAAAGAGAAGAATGGTTCCTCTAAATTATTCAAATTTAAGAATATAGGTACAGATCAGACTGAGGCATCAGCAAAAATCTGTCTCACTATGATGTAGCAAACATCCCCACCCCCAGTCAAAGCCAATTAGCTTCCACTGAAGTGGCCTCCCCAGTCACAGAGGGGATCTCCCTTGTTTTCCTTTGTACCCAGGGCTCCTAATCCATCCTGGGGAATTTTGGAAAGTTTTTCACTTTTTCAATAATATTTTCTAAGTCTGTCTGTCTCTCTTTCAGCACAAAGGAAAGTTTTCAGATCAGTTTTTCAAAAATGAGTCACATCTGGTGTTTTTCATACTACAGAAGTCAGTGAACACGTTGATGTATTGAGATTACAATTACCCATATCTAGATGATTTCCTGCTAAATTTTTCAAGAGGTTTATTGGCTTTGGTCCCTCATTTTAGTTCAGGATGATAATTTAAAAATGCTTATAGGGGAAAAGTCTTTCTCCCTAAGAAGCAGCCATGGAAAATTAGAAGTGTGGCTATCTGTCAACACACCTACATACACATGGATGTGTCAGAGACAAACCAGAGTTGGACAGTAGGTAAAGAAGTACAGAGTTTATTCAGGACTACTGCAATAGGAGAAAAGACACCTCAGTGTAGAACTAAGCTCACTTCCAAATGCAGCATGAACAGCAGGAATTTATAGCCAAGAGCAGGGTTGGGAGTAGTGGATAGAAAATTACTAGAGGAATTACCAGTAATAAGGAGATTTTTGGCTTAAACCAATCTAACAGGATTCTTGCTGAAGACAGGCCAAGAGATCAGGCATCACCTGGGGGATGGTGAAGAATGAGGAACCTGCTCAGGAGGATGAAGACTTTCACTAAACCCACTTAGTTCTTGCTAGAACTGGGTTTTACAAGAAAGTGTATAAATGGACCTAGGAGAAAGGTTCAGGAGCCTGACTAAAATTTGGTCAAGCAAGGAATCTTTGTCAAAATATTTATACATATAGACGTATATGTAAACATATACACACTATCAATAGGTATTTTTTTTTTTCTGGATTCTTAAAATTTCAAGTTTTTAGTGAAAAATTTCCTAGGGCAGTGGTTCCCTTGTGGGAGTCCATGGAGCATTTTCATCAGAATAATCTGGGGGTATATATATTTTTAAATATAGATTTAAGAGTTTTAGATCCCCAGATAATCTGACTTAGTGGGACCTAGGAATCTATATTTTAAACATACTCATCAATCATTTTCATGCTCAGTTAATTTGAGAACCACTGTCTAGGGCAGTGTACTTGTCAAGTCTTGAAAAGAGCAAAGCCGTATCTTATGCTTTATTTTCTAAAATAACAGTGACAGGGGCTACCACTTAGTTACTTTTATGTTTCAGATTCTGTACTAGGTATTTCCTCTATATTATTTTGAGTTAAACACGTAGTTATTGAGAGCCTGTTATGGTGTTGAATTTGCTGTCGTCTAACCCAAATCAAGAGGGTTTCTTTAGCTTTAGGAGAATGAATGGTTTTTGAACTAGACAGCCTTTGAACCATCTTTATTAAAGCATGCCTCCCTTTACCTCAGTTTACTTTCTTTTTGTGAGGCGCACAATGTAGAGCTGTGGTAAACTAAACAACTGTCAGATACCTAGCCTAGAAATACCATTGAAATTGATAGCAAGTGCTTGGTTTAGATGCAAAAGAGTGGAGTGGAGTGCAGTTTGATAGGTCAGGAGTTAATAGTCTGTGTTTTCAGGTAGAGCATCATAGATTCCCTTCGGGGTACTGATAGTTTGCATAGTAAATGCCTCCACATACATATTTTTTTCTTGTCCATTTTTTTAATGTAATGATGCAATTGTGCTGACTTGTGTTGTTAGAATTCTTGGTATTTTTCCATCTAAGGTGAGTCATTTGCAAATTGATTCATTCGTAAATATTAAGGTATATTCCAGAGACAATTTCAGGGTATGGTGTTTTATCTTTTTTTTATTATGTTAATCACCATACATTACATCATTAGTTTTTGATGTAGCGTTCCATGATTCATTGGTTTGTGTATAACACACAGTGCTCCATGCAGAACGTGCCCTCTTTAATACCCATCACCTGAGTATTTATATTTACCCCAAAGATACAAATGTAATGTTTTATCTTTTTTAAAGTTTTCTCAAGGTCACAATCATTGGCAGTGGAAGTAGAATTGGAATCCTTAAGTCGATTCTTTTACTCCCAGCCATACTGATAGAAACAACGTGATTTTTAGATCTAGGACGTGGTTGATACCCACCATCCTTACTGTCCTGTCAAAGCATTTGAGAATGGATAGAAAGAATTGCCATCCCCCAGTTTACCCTGTGAATTCCAGTAATCCCAATGTAGACATTTTTATTTATTTTATTTTTTAATTTTAATTTTTTTAAAGATTTTATTTATTTATTTGACAGAGAGTCAGCAAGAGAGGGAACACAAGCAGGGGGAGTGGGAGAGGGAGAAGCATCTTCCCGCTGAGCAGGGAGCCCGATGTGGGGCTCGATCCCAGGACCCTGAGATCATGACCTGAGCCGAAGGCAGACGCTTAACGACTGGGCCACCCAGGCACCCCTAGAAATTATTTTTAAAAGATAGAGCAAGTTTGGTTTTAAAAATGTTTGATCTCTGCTGCTTTTTTGGGTTATAAAAGCATGGATTATCCGTCTTTGTGGTTTTAAAGGCTCTTTACATCTCCTGGCATGGTCTGATTTGTTTCAAGTACATCTGCTGTGAATGTAACTGAAAGGGAGACTGTCAAAATTTACAGGTCTTGGGCAATTCCTCCCCAATGAAATAGAGAAGGGGGATCTGTTTAATAATCAAAGTTTCAAAGGTTCTCAACCAATAAAGCTATAGCAAAATGTTTAAGTATGAGGAAAAGAGAACAATTTTCCTTTTATCTATCTAGACAGCCAACCTCATGGTCATGGAGTTCTTTTCTGACAATAAATATGACATGTCTCTTGAATATTGGCTAGTCATTCATTCAACAAAGATTTATTGCGTGCCTATCATGCACCAGCATTTTAGGCACTTTAGATGCTAGAACGAACAGATAAAGATCACTTATCCCCCAGACCTTTTTTTCCTCTTAAACTTTTGAGCATTCTGGGGTATTTGAAAATGTCAATGGAATACAGATATTTTGTTCGTCTGTGGATTGCAAACTGGTAACCAGAAGCTCAGTTCAGCTCACAGATGATTTCTTTGGTTAGCTTGAGTGGGTTTTATTTTTATTTTATTTTACTTTTTTTTTTTTAAGATTTTCTTTATTCATTTGAGAGAGAGAGAACAAGCAGGGGGAGCAGAAGGAGAGGGAGAAGCAGACTCCCTGCTAAGCTGGGAGCCCGATGTGGGGCTCGATCCCAGGACCCCGAGATCATGATCTGAGCCATAGGTAGATGCTTAACCATCTGAGCCACCCAGGCGCCATAGCTGAGTGGGTTTTAAATCTTAGTTTAAATGCTTTAAAAGAGCTACACACTGACCAGAAAACACAAGCCTGTGTGCCATTTCTTAGTGTTTCCACCTCATCAGCTTCAGTGCCTGGCCACTGAAGGCATCCAAGTTTATGGCCCTGGGCATTTAGTTTGCCCATCCCTAGCATTGGTTCCTCCTGCGCATCTGGAATTTTCAGCGTAAACTCTTTCGTCACCTCAAAGAATTCAGATGCTCTGAATGTCTTCAGAGCTCTATCTAAAATGCCTGGTCATTCATGGGTGTCAACTCCCGCACATAGCCATATAAAATGATTCTGAGGTCAAAAGGGCCAGTGGTTTACATGGCTGGAAATAGCTGAGGTGTTTCTAGAACTTACTGTGCTGTTCCTTCCTTTATGCTGGAAAATCAAGTTGACTTTTTTCTTCTATTGGCAAATTTTACATGGTGACTACAGGGGAAACAAGCTCTTGCATCTCTTTTTTAGGAAGATAGTGGAAGTCTTCTCATTCCTCTCAAGTATCAGCCTGTTGCATTGTCTAGACTCCTACACTCTTGCTCTCCTTTGGAAATGGAACTCTCCTCCCCACCCCCCTTCCCCACAGATACTCCCTCTCTGTTCAATCCAGTTCATCCCTCCCTTAGGGCTCCCATCTTATTCATTAAAACAATTTCTCCTACTCTAACTCCTGTCGATTTTCCCTTCCTGAACTCAAGGCACATGTAGGATAGTTGATACCATCCATTCATTTATTTGTTCAACATTTATGGATTGGCTACCCTGCCCTGCCCTAGGCACTCCAAATTTAGCTCTTAATTATCTATTGTCCTGTAGGGTTTATCGAGAGCTATGGTATGTTCATCCCTTCTCCTTAATACATTGTACATTTTTCATCGTAAGGGACCGTGCCTGAGGCCACCATTCTCCACACAGTGCTCTTGTATGAGTAAGAAAAGGAGCTTCTGCTAGGTGCAATGTGTGCAGGCAGACTACCCATCCCCCGCTCGCCTACTCACCTGTGCTCCCTCCCTGGGACTAGAACACCTGCACAGCCATATGGGAGAGCCCACGGAGCATCAGTGAAAGACCTAGCAAAGAGCAAATCCCTCAGAAAGGCTTGACAAATCATTCATCTTGTTTAAAACAGAGGAAGTCCTCAATTATTGTTAACAATGAAAAGATTCTTCCTAACTTCATGTTAACCAGGCTCCCGAAGGTACCAGCCAATTTCAAATCCTATATTATAAGCATCAAATCCTTGTTCCACTCAGTTTTTATTAGGGGGTCATAAGTGGGTGCTCGTGAGGGTAAGTGTAGGTTCTATTAATAATTGCACCAGCACAGGGGCGCCTGGGTGGCTCAGTCGGTTAAGCGACCGCCTTCGGCTCAGGTCATGATCTCAGGGTCCTGGGATCGAGCCCCGCATCAGGCTCCCTGCTCAGTGGGGAGTTGGCTCTCCCTCTCCCTTTGCCCCTCCGCATTTGTGCACGCGCTCTCTCTCTCAAATAAATACATAAAATCTTTAAATAATAATAAAAATAATAATTTCACTAGGACAATAGGGGCTCAGTGGGCCTGTCCCAGGCTAATGGGGATATGTGCATGCACCTTAGCATCCCCAGTAGTAAAATGAGCAGCACGTTTTACCACCACCCTCTAAGAAGGTATGTTAGTCTGTTCATACCACTGTATCAAAAATGCCTCAGCTGGGTGTCTTAAATTTATTTCTCACAGTTCTAGAGGCTGGAGTGTCCAAAAATCAAGGTGCCAGCAGATTTGTAGTCTGGTTCATAGAGAGGACCTTCTGTGTCCTCACGTGGTGGAGGGAATGAGCTATCACCTGGGCCCTAATTATAAGGGCACTAATCTCAATCATGAGGGCTTCACCCTCATGTCCTAATACCATCACTTAGAGGTTAGGATTTCAGTATATGAATTTGAGCAGAGTTGGGGGGAATGCACCCATTCAGACTGTAGTAGAAGGTATCAGTTCTAGTCCCCAACAGACACTGGGCAAAGGGGGGACAACCTGCCTCCCAGATTCAGGTCAAGGACTGTAGCAGAGAGCTCACACCATTAAATTTTAAAGAGAGTTAAGCGGGCTTTGGTCTAATTAGTCACCATGTTCTCTACTACCCTGGCTTTAGCATTAGTACTGGGACTTTCCCAGATACGTCCCCACCCCAGTGAAAGACAGAGGTGCGAATCCTCCTCTTTGGCATCATTTTCAGCGGTGATTATCCCCATCCATCATCTCTCCACCTCTCAGCACTCAGAGTAGGGTAGTGTTACAGCTCCCTGGAAAATACCCCCCCAGTGAGATCCAAAGTGCCCTTGGATCAGCGCAGCAAGATACTCAGCTCTGGGTAGTCATGGGAGTGTTTCCGAGATTTTTGGCTCCAGGGCAAAGAGAAGTTCCACCTTACGATGTCATTAAAGAAGATGGCAGAAGGGGAGGTTAACCTATTTCTTGGGAGCTTCTTTAATCTCAAGATCAGGAAAGTTTCAGTCGACTCTAGCTCCCTTCTTAAGAAAGTTACACTCTCTTCCCTTAGTCTTTCAAATGTGGAGGACAAATGTTGAGTCTTTCAGGAGTTTCCAATACGATTTGAGGACACACTGAAATATTTTCTGACCCTGCACCTTTTTAAATAGACTAAGAAACTCACATGCAATACACATGCATGAAACCCCCTATATTTATGCCTATATGTATAGCTCATCTCTGTACAAATAGATGCACACAAACACCTTTTATCTCAATAAAGAAAACACGTTCTATTCATAGGAAAATAGTTGGGTCAGGCTTTCTGGGCTTTTTGTTTGTGCGCCGCAGGGTGCCTCCTAGCGCTGCAGGGGTAGGCATCCAATGTCACGCCAGCCACCTACAGCACGCACCGTGCCAGAGGCAGAGATGAGAGTGCTGATTAGGGGGTGTCAGCAGACAAGGCAAGAAGGAAGGGGGCAAAAAAAAAAAAAAAAACAAACAAAACTTTCCATGAAGATGGAAAATAAAGGAGGGTGGGTTTCTCCTTTTTTATTTTTGGTGGGAATTCTCTGCTTTTCCACTGTACGTACTTCAAAATAGTACTCTGTCCTTCGTTCTGTAATGTATAACCCACATCTGCATTCATGGAAATAGCTGGACTGTCTTTTGCGTGTTGCTTCCATGCTTGTAATAAACATGTATTTATCTGCTTTTATGCAAACCCACGTCACAATGACTCTCTCTGCCTTATACTAGCCATTGCTGACAGAGTTTGTGCTCAAGAGTCTTCAGGAAGGTTCCCCAGTTTCGTGAAATTGATCTTAAATAATCCAGCACTCCCTATCTTCCTAAATGCCCTCTGTAGCTTTGTTTTTCAGGGATCTAGCTTTTTATTTAAGTGGTCCAAGCCCCCTCTCCCTGGATGGTTATAATGTCTAAGGACATTACAGTAATGTTACTTATAAATTACAATGTCTTTCAGTAACTAAAGGTTTGGATGGGTCCAGTCACCTATTTTGCATTTCTCTGGATCTGATGTTGTCTTTTATTCCCTGCGCATAATTTTCTAGGTAAGCCTTTCACAAGCCACTCTCATTATTAAAGTCATCTGGGAAAGTTACAGAGTACCCGGTATCAAAGTCTCATGTCAGACCAGTGAAATCAGAACCTTCAGAGGGGTCCTCCAGGCATTGCTGTCTTTAGAAGTTCTCTAGATGTTTCCAGTGTTCGGGGAGAGGGTGGAAGAATCACCAACTATGTTCTCATCGTGTGACACACGGGCTTCAGGAGTGCCTGTGAGCAGATAGGTGGACTCGGCCCCATTCTCTTCTCCCTTGCACTCCCTCTTCCCACCTACTGCTTAATCGCCCTTTTTAAAAAAAATTCTTAATCAGATCACCAGGAGTAGGGAGGTGTGATTAAGGCATTCAGGGCTAAAGTTTAAGGAGACACTCACTCTCAGGGTTCTGAACTTTGTACTTGATTGCTCTTGAAATAAAACCATTTACTCCCTTACTCATCTCCCCTCATCCCCACACCTCATTGGGCAGTCTTTAGCAAACACATTTGAAGGAAACAGACGTCTTTTTTTTTTTTTTAAGATTTTATTTATTTATTTGACAGAGAGAGGCAGGGAGAGGGAGAAGCTCTGTCCCAGGACCCTGGGATCATGACCTGAGCTGAAGGCAGACGCTTAACTGACTGGGCCACCCAGGCGCCCCAAGAGATGGCTTCTTAAATTCTCTTTAGAGCCAGCGCCAAGCCGTAATTTAAGAAGCAGTTTTCTTCCCTTTAGAGGTACAATTGTTTTTTTAACCAAAATATTTTATTCTGAGTAATTTGCTTCTTCACTTTTTTCCAAATGTAAATTCCTCCTCAAGAGACCAAATTCCAAAATTCTTTGTTCCTTTTCTGAGATGATGCCATCACGGAGTCCCAGGGGCTTTGTACCATATATTCTATGTGGACACCCCAAAACCACCTTCTTGGTGTGGGATTATTTAGCTTTCACAAGGACTAAGTGATATGATATATTTAGATAGCTATTACAGATCTTAGGCATCACAACAGACGTCCATTTTCTTCCCGTTTGACCCTGATTTCCACTTGCCCACTGCATACACCTCTGTCAGAAGGTCCCACAGTGACCTCAGATGAACATGGCTGAAACAGACCTCATCGGCCTTCCTTCTCGACTTCCTTCCTCTAAACCTCTCATCTCCCATTCCTGGTGATTTGCCCGACTTGCTACTTCACTGCATTAGACCAGAATCCTGCCCCACTCCCGTTCACTTACCCCGCCAGCCAATCCAATGCTAAGACCTCCTCATTCCACCCTCAAACTGTTCCTCATCTCTGTAACCAACCCAGCCATTCCTGACCTATCGCATTCTCTCACACCTCTTCATCTTTGCAGAGGTTGCCTTCCTGCTCAGTGAGTTCTTCAACCCTAGCCAGGTGCGCTGTCCCGACCTCGTTTGTGGCCACCTCCCATGGGAGGTCCCTCTAGAGAGTGAACTCCTCGGTTCTAAGTTCCCATAGCCCCTGGTGGATGCCCCACCTTGGCTTTTATCATAATTACTGTAATTGTCTGTGACTATGACTCTGTCTTCTCCATGAAACCTGGATTCTTTGGGGACAAGAGCCACTTCCCATTTATCTTTGCAGCCTCAGTCTTTAACCCAGTTAAGGACGCCTAACAGGTTTACAAGGAACATTTGTTGTTTTTTTTTTTTTTTTAAGATTTTATTTATTTATTTGAGAGAGAGAGAGAATGAGAGACAGAGAGCACGAGAGGGAAGAGGGTCAGAGGGAGAAGCAGACTCCCTGCTGAGCAGGGAGCCCGATGCGGGACTCGATCCCGGGACTCCAGGATCATGACCTGAGCCGGAGGCAGTCGCTTAACCAACTGAGCCACCCAGGCGCCCTACAAGGAACAGTTGTTATTGAGAGAAGAGCGTAGTGGTGATAAGGGATAAGGACTCTCAAGATTAAACCCTCTGAAATCAAATACTTCAGTACTGATACTTAGTAGTTGTATGAATCAAGACAAGTTGCTTGAACTGTGTCTGCTACAGTTTCCTTGTCTATTAATTGATAAAATATTAAGACTTATGGGATTATCACGAAGAGTAAATAAGCTAATAAATTCAAGCATTTTCCAAAATTCAGTGAAAATACTCCCTCTCTTCTCTCCCCCTAGCAGGTACATACATGATGAATTCAGGGACCATGTATGATCTTGAAGTTACCTGTGGCACCTAAACCAGTGTAGTGGTTAAGATCAGCTATTTCATAGAGCGATTGTGAGAATGGATGAATTAACACATGTAAAGGACTTAACACAATGTTTGATACACAGTAAGTGCTCCATAAATGTTAGCTCCTCTTCTTAATAATAATTTTTGTTAATTGCCTTACCTTTCCCAATTCCTTCAGTAGCATTCCAATTTTAACCTGATTAAGTGCAAAATCTGTAGCCCAAGAATATGCCCGATGCACTTGCATCTCATTTGTAACCAACACTTAACTACTTTCGCAAATGCGGTTCCCTCCACCCAGGATTCTTTGCCAATCCCAGTCTTCTTGTTAGCATCCGCTCATTCTTTAAGGCTCATCTCAAATGTTAATTTCTTAAGAAAACTTTTTTTTTTTGCGTTTCTAATTACATATGAGCTCTGTTCTGAACACTCTGTGAACTTTCTTTGTACTTATTATATATTTTTTAAATACAAAACACGGGTGTCCTCTCATTTAACTGCAAGAAGAAGGAGGTTTAAGTGGGATCGTATCCAAACAGGACCATCATGGGGGTGCAGTGGGTGAGTAGGACGTGGCTTTGGCTTTCGTTCCATCTGAGTCTGCCATTTTTATGGAAAGTAACCCAGGTATGACTTTCCTAGTTGGCAGAAGAGGACCATTTATTTTTGTCTTGGGGGGGAGGAATTGTGCTTTACCTTTAGTATGGAAATGGTGTATTTTACAGCCAGTAAGTTGGTTTTTTTTTCAAATTTAATAATGCATCCTGGTTAATACATAGAAGTTTTACTAAATCTTAACATTAGAGAAAATGTAATACACTTTTTCTGTGATGATCCAGACATCTCCTCTTTCCGTAGAAAGATCCACTATCAGTGCTGTACAAAACACGTAAGTACAAAGAAAGGTCTCTTCTTTATGTCATAAATCAGCTATGATTATATCCATTTGCATTTGTTCTTATTTTATTATACTCCCGGTCAGTGCAAAATGTGCTGCCTCTTCCTCTGATCAATCATCCATATATGTTCAAAGTATAGCCAGTTGATCGTTAACCCCCTACTGGTGGAACAGTTTGGGGATCAGAGCATGTCCAAATGATATGTAAATTGTCTGAGGAGTTGACTCCCCCAACTCTCCGAATGGGGAACATAGCATCCTTGGAATAATTCCTGATGTGCATTAGCCTATGTGGAATGTTAAGCATGTTGACATCTTGAGAGCATTTATAGAGCTTTTTTGGATAGCTTGGTATGCTGATAGCCACTCTCCTTATTAGTTCTGCTCTGTGCTCTGGAAGGTTGACCTGAAATCCACGAGTTCCTTGATCTTCTGTTTCCAGTTGGGTTTTGGCCAAGGGGGAGCACCAAACAGAAATGGAGGGAGGGAGGAAGTGACTTAAGTCTTTCTTTCCTGGCCCCTCCCTGCAGTGGTTTCTTTGTCGTGGCACCCACTTGTTACACACACAGGTACTCCCTCTTGCCTTTCAAAGCCTAGAGGTGGTAACAGCCTGAGGGGCACTAATCTTGTGCTCTCCTTTA
The DNA here is from genome assembly GCF_037043125.1 of Eumetopias jubatus. NCBI lineage: Eukaryota > Metazoa > Chordata > Mammalia > Carnivora > Otariidae > Eumetopias > Eumetopias jubatus. The sequence continues at coordinate 55,658,484 of NW_028274820.1, read as the reverse complement.
CCCTGATGATGTCTTTTTAAATGGTCTCTGTATCAAACTTTCCTCAAATTCCCAAAGTTGGGTATACTCTCTGTTTCCAGATACTAATAACCCATTGTTGCATTTACTTATCTTAAAGTAATTCAGCCTCAAAGGTCAGGTAGGCAACAAAGAGACAGCAGGGTGCCGCGATGAAGCCTTTCCAAATCTGTAACAAGTTTTAACTTGAGGTCCTTCAAAAGCTCTCAAGGAAAAGCCCTGAATGAGGGGGGAATTTCTCATATGGTCCCCACCCTTTTTTCCTTGAACTGGATCCTGAGCAAAAATGCCAGAAAATTTGTCAATTCCAGTCCATGTTTACTTAAGAGGTTGTAGATACATTGCAGCATGTTTTGAGCAGAAAATATTTTCTAAACCGAAAACCTGGAAGCCAAAAACGTATGATTAGAAAACAGAAAATGTCATCTTTTAAATGGGGAAAGATGCTTGTAAAAGTGAAAGATTCCATTCTGTCCTTAATTATGTGGCTGGGTCTTCCTGGACTCTTCGTCTAATCTGCATAGATACAAAAATTACACAGCAATCTGGAAGCTTAAAAAAAAAGGAAAAGAAAAGAAAAAATGGCAGTAATTAAATGACAAAAAACTATATTCAAATAAAATTAAGGGTTTGACTTAAAGCCATGGGGGGGCATCTCCTTTTGTGTCTTCCTATGTAGCATTTAAAGGAGAATGAGACAAAAAGCGCTTTCTGCAAGTGTCTGAGCACTGACTTGTAGCCCAGCCCGAGGAGAGGTTCGCGCTGGTCGAAGGTACTCGATGTGCCCAGCACATCCACTTGGCGACTTTTGGTTCCATCCCTGGGCTTCCCGTAAAAGCTCAGGGGAAGAGGCCCAAGAACCAGAAAGAAAGAAGAAACTTGCAATTCAGTTGTTAGGTTTATCTGTCCTCTCAAGAGGTTAAAAGATCCATTCTTGACCAACATAGAAGTTATTATGATAATTATGAGAAAAGAGAAATAGCTCAGAGATGAAGAAAAGCACCTATATCCATGCCCACCCATATTTAATATCTATGAACATTGTGCCATTTTGCTTTATTTTTATTTTTTATTTATTTTTTTTAAGATTTTTGAATTTTTTAACAGAGAGAGAGACAGCGAGAGAGGGAACACAAGCAGGGGGAGTGGGAGAGGGAGAAACGGAGCCCGATGCGGGGCTCGATCCCAGGACCCTGGGATCATGACTTGAGCCGAAGGCAGACGCTTAACGACCGAGCCACCCAGGCGCCCTTTGCTTTATTTTTTAAATAAAATCTTCTGGAGATAATTGGAGCCACCAGTGCAACCCTCACTCTCCCCATCCTTCCCACTCTCTCCGGAGGTAACCACAGTATTGATGGTGGTGTTGTTTACCATTTCTGTCCGGGTGTGTGTGTGTGTGTGTGTGTGTGTGTGTGTGTGTGTTTAAGATTTTAAGATTTTATTTTTAAGTGATCTCTGTACCCAACGTGGGGCTCAAACTCACGACCCTGAGGTCAAGAGTCGCACGTTCTTCCAACTGAGCCAGCCATGGCGCCCCCTGTTTATTTTGTAATACTTTGAATAATAGGTATATATTTAGAACTAGTGTACATAGTAGTAGTATTTTGTGTTCCTTTAAACCCCAGATGAATTGTGGTATACTCCATTGTATTTTCAAGAATTACCGGTGTTGATACATGTTCCTCTAGCTCATGCGTTTGAAATGCTGTACTGTATTCTGTTACGTAAGTATATACAGTGGTTTATTTCTCCATTTCCTATTGATTAATATTTAGAATGTTTCCATTTCTTCCTGTCATTACAGACAGTGTTTTGATGAGCATCCTTGTAAACAGTTTCTTGTGTATATCTGTGAGAGATTCTCTAGAATCTATACTTTGGGAAAAAATGTTGGGCTATGTGTCAAGTACGCCATCAACTTCCCTGCCATGGATATATCCTTACCCTCCAGAGTGACTAGACAACATTCTTACCAGCAGGACCTGAGAATATCCATTCCCACCCTTGTCCTTGTTGGTAGTTTATATGATCAGACTTTTCAAAATCTTTAAAAAAAATGTTGCTCATCTAATGGTGGTTTTATTTGCATTTCCCTGTGATAACTAGTGGGGTTGAGTTTCCTCTCAAACGTTTATTGATATTTCAAGTTTTCTTTTTTTCAATGACCCTTTTATCTCCTCTTGCCCTTTTTTCTTTTGGATTGTTCTCCTTTTCCTAACTGACTTGCATGGCTTCTTGGTGCTCCATCTTTGTCCTTTGGCAGTTGTACATATCAAATAGTTGTCTTGGGGGAAGTTCCAGGTTCTGTATGCTAAGCAGCAAGCCTCCCATATGCCTATCTCAAATGATGCATTATTCCAGGGTTGATTCTAGGCTCTGTCAAAGAAAGAAGCAAACCTGTTATGATATATAGTCCTGAACATGCTAGAAGGAGAGCAAGTCACAGTCCTTTGTGGATTAGGGCCCGAGTTTTGGGGACCAAACTCCTAGGAAGTAAGGGAAAGGGGGGGGTTTAGGAACGTGTTGGAGAATGAGTAATGAGTCAAAGCTCATGCAGCCAGGGGAAACCTGGACATTGAGAGTGGGGCAAGAAGCAGAGGGGTTTCTATGAAAGTGTGTTAAGTGGTGGGGAGAGGTGTGGGCTCTGTGATGGGCTGCGTGACTCTAGGAAGATGGCCTCTAATGGCTTTCAGCACCTCGAGAGGGAGGCGTCCTCATTCCTGACTGTCAGCCCAGTGTCACAGCATGCCAAGGTAGGCGGGCAGTGAGGAGAGAAACCAAAAGGGATTCGAGAAAGAAAACCTCCCAGTTAACTGCTGTGCCCCACTATCAGAGACACTAAGGACTCTGCAGTGATCAGCTAGAGAGGCTGGCGGAGAGCCCCCACCAGTCTCCTCTCCTGCTGTGAGTGTGATAAGATAGGGTAGGGACCAGGAGCTCTGATCTGTCACCAAACTGGAATCTGACTTCAGACAGTCAAGCTTTGTGTGAAGCTTCTTCCAACCTCCAACTAGCAAAGAGCAAAACTGCATGGTTTGCATTTTACCTTTGCTTTCCCTTCCTCTGCACCTGGTAGAGGTCGTATGAGTGGCAAAATGACACTCACACAGGGGGAGGCAGGTCAAAGGAAATCCTCGGTGTCCCTGCCTGGCCCCTGAAAGGAGGATTGGTGATAGCCTATTAGCAACAGTGACCCTATCTTCTGTTCTGTGGTGCAGTGACCTGGAAGGTAGGTCAAGGCTGAAAAGCAGTTAAACACTAAAATCCCCCATCTCTTAGGTTTCTAGCTATATCCGGTTCAAAGAAATAAATCTGCTTGATAAGTCTATTTTCACCTGGGCGGTGAAACACTGTCTCATAAATCAACCAAGTGAGGGAACTGAGTCAAGCTCAGGGTCTTGGGCACAATTAGCTACATGAGAGAAGGAAGGGAGAAGCACTCCTGCCTTTACTATTGAAGCTGAGTTCAGCCTTTCCTTGCAAAACCAGACTTCAGTCTTTGCCGTTGTGGGTTCTATCTTCTTGGTAATAGACATGTTCTCACCTGAGTGAAGACTGCGTAGCTGTGAAGGAGAATGTATAGCAGATTGTAGTGAGGCTTGATAGAAGCGCAAATAATGATGCTAATAGATAAATGAGTCTTAGAGTACTGATGAATCCTGAAGATGTGTTTCCTTTTTTTTTCTGTTTCATTCAGCAAAATCTATATTCTCTTAACTTCTACCTTTATGAATCCGTCAGAACCAATTCTGCATGTCCTCAAAGCAGATTTGGAAAACAAAGGCAGATCAGAAAATTCCCAGATTTCTTTTTGGCAGTATCAAGTGGTTATTATCCCAGAGCCAAACAATGTTGCCAGAGACTATTAACAAAAAAAAAAAAAAAAAATCAACAAATAAGGGAGAATCAAATCAGTCTAGTGTCATAGTCTGCCAGGGAGTGAATAAGCATGTTAGAGCATGTCTCCTGCCTCTTCCAACATTTAGGAATAACAGACAAACAAAATCTTGGGTTCACATGAAATTTCAAGCAAAGCAAATGCCTTGACATTCATCTTTACAATCTTATTAAAAAATCTTTTGTAAGAGTAGACTATTGGGTTTCCAGAAATGAACTGATAGTCATCACTATATACATTTCTTTTCTAAGGGTATCATTTGCCCAGTCTCTTGAATTTCTCTTGCACTGCAACTTTTAAGCAAAATTTACTTTTGCCCAGGGTTATTATGCTCCAAATTATAGTGGGCTCTTAAGCAATAACCCATTGTAAATTCTCTAGATCCCTTTTACAAGGAACCCCACTTTCTCTAATGTTTCTCATTATGCTTCTAAGAAAAAAAGCGTGTGCTTTATATTAGATTTTATGGAAAATCCCAAAATCTTGTTCCCAATCCTGTCCTGATCAACCTAGTCATTTGTACACTTGGATCACCTCTCTCCTCCAATAAAGCAACGTTACTGTTCTCTCTAGAACCCTATGAAGAACCTCCTTCCCTTAGCTAAGAAGTACTGAAGATGAGACTGAGGGCTTTCTCCTTACTGTGTGGAAGAAGGACGTGGGCTCTCTCGGTCAGGTTTGTGTAGGGAAAATCTCTGCCTTGCTCAGTGGTTCTCCAGCTGGGGCACATTTGAATCACTGGGGAATTCTGAAAAAGAAATACTCAGGTCCCACCACATACTGATTAAATCGGCATCTCAAAATGACGGCCCTGGACCAGCGGCACCCAGGACCTTACTTGAAATGCATGTTCTTAGGCCCCAGCCCCAACCTGCCAAATCTGAAACTGTGAGGGTGGGGCCCAGCACTCTGAACTAGCGCTCCAAGGTGATTCTGATCACATTCAAGTTTATGGGGAAGCACCCCTGTAGTTGACATTTTTTAAGTGATGACTCTAATGTGTGACTAAGATTGAGAAGCTTTAGGTCTTGTCTTTTCTTCCTGTTTATTTACTTCTGTTTGGTTTCAGCTGAGCAAAGGTCAACTGTCTGTTTTATTTCTGGTGCTGTAGATCAAACAGCCATAGCCAAGAGGGTTCTGGCTTCCTAGCTATGGTTCTAAAAAGCTGTTAAGATTCTTAAAAGAAAAAATAAAGGGACTATTTTTGAAATACTCGAGTGGAGAAGACTTTCAAGCATAATGAAAACCCCAAATTCAGCCTAAAATATGTCTGGGAGAATCTATGTCCAGGACCTACCTACCTACCCCTTAGAGATGAAACCTCATCCCAAGAGTACCAAGAAGTATTGCAAGATCCTTGAAGAAACGGGAAAGCACAACATTATTTTATTAGTATATTAATTGTAACTTTTTTTTCTTACTGATAATGTTAAAAATCTCAGTGCCTTTTTGGCTTGTTTTGTTCTGCAAGTGATCTGAGGGGTTTCCTTATAGCTACACACTTAATAAAACCTCCCACCGACATCACTGAGCTTGAAGTCTGATTGATAAGCATCCTTGCGGCTTTAAATAATAGTCAACTGTGCGAGCATTTCCTCCTCTCCAGCGTCTCATGGTTTTTATCCTCTCCCTTCTTCCCTGCCCCTTCCTTCCCATTTCCATCCCATTCCCTTTACTGGCAAGCTTTTGCTTCTGTGTAAGACCAGTGACTCTTAGCAGAGCCCCAGTCCCCTTTCCCAAATCCTTAGGAGCAGATATGTTTTTTAAAATTCATACTCTTTTCAATTTTGAAAGAATACAGGGTGTCTACTGTATAGGGAGGTCCACAGTGAAAGGTATAGACATTCGGGCTAAGTGGATTAGAGGCTATAAGTAACTTTATGATGGCTAAGTTTCGATTTTGCCATCAGGTGAATTACGACACCTGAGGGCACATTGAGGGCTTTCTGAGCTTTGTAAACTGTGTTCTATTCTAGAACCAAGAGGCAACCCGGCCCCAACAGAATTAAAAAATCCCAGCATCTTGAAACAAGCTTAAAACATCTTGATTATATGAAGTAGAGATTTTGACATTTAAGGACAGAAGTTATGAATATGTAGCTTTGAGTGTTCATGCCTAGATCCATGATAAAGCAGCAGGCTTGAAACCTTTCTATGAGATGACAATCTGGGGTGGTTACACTGCCCCTTAAGATAGACCACAGAACAGTGTTAGGATGATGGCCAACCATGTGGAAACAAAGTGAAACTGGATCTCTCACTCCCTTCTCAACTACAACTCATCCCAGATGGATAAAGCCATAAACATTCTTAAAATAAAGAAGTAACTATTTTTATAATACTAGAGCACAGAGGACTTTTCAAGCATAATGAAAACTCCACAAGTCATAAGAGGTAAGAATTGTTATATCTGCATAAATAGCCAAAAATTTCTTTAGGGTAAAAATCATTATAGAAGAGTCAAAAGTGACCCCAAAAATTGATTACACAAGCTGGATAAACATGCGTTAAAAGGATGCTTTTATAAATCAATAAGACCATCAATCTAATTGAAAAATGGGCAAATCAGCGAGCCACAGAGAGAATTGCAAATGAAACGATTCTCAACCTCATATTTAGTTAAAGAAGACAGAAGTGGAAACCAATCACCTGTCTGATTAGCGGGGATTATACTGTTCAGTAACTCTGTTTTTAGGAATTCACCTTATAATTATACTCACAAATGCATGAAGATCTGTATAACAGGATTTTCGCTAGAAAATGTACATGTTATTTTCAATAAAGTGAGAACTGGAAGTCCTTCAGTAGGAGAGTGGTTAAGTACATTAACATGCCCTCCCAGGCCAAAGAATTCTAGAGATGTTAAAACAAATGAGAGGGCACCTGGGTGGCTCAGATGGTTAGGCATCTGCCTTCGGCTCAGGTCATGATCCCAGGGTCCTGGGATCGAGCCCCACATCATGCTCCTGGCTCGGCGGGGAGCCTGCTTCTCCCTCGCCCTCTGCTCTTCCCTTGCTCGTGCTCTCTCTCTATCTCTGTCTCAAATGAATAAATAAAATCTTTAAAACAAACAAACAAAAAAACCAAATGAGATAAATCTACATGTGTTGACATGGAAAGGTGTCCACTGTGTCTGGGTCAGTTGCAGAACACAGTGGAGTATGATTCCATCCATGAGTGTGTTGGTATAAGCACAGAAAATGTGTGGGATCTGGGGCCCCTGGGTGGCTCAGTCGGTTGAGTGACTCTTGGTTTTGGCTTAGGTCGTGATCTCAAGGTCAAGAGATCGAGCTCTGAGTTGGGCTCCATGCTCAGTGGGAGTCTGCTTGAGATTCTCTCTAAAATCTTTTTTAAAAATGTCTGGGATGATACACAATGTACCTCATAACAGTTGTTACCCCTGGTGAAGGCAAGCACAGAGGGAGCAGTGATTTGTACAATTTTCTATACTATTTATCTATGAGAAGCATGCATTCAGTATTAAGAAAAACTTTTGATATCTGTGCATCCTTCTTGCAAGTCAAAGACAGCTTTGCATTAGTCCTATTTTGACAGACTCATCACAGGGCCCGGATGGAGGTGGGGTTCAAGGTATAGCAGATTGTCCTTTTGCAAGGGTGCCTTATTTGCGGTGGACCCCTTATTTGTTTGTAAGAATGCCTTATTATAGTAGCTTTTTGCAAGAAACTTGAGAGTTTGATTCCATCCACAAAGAGCTTCCAGACTGAGAACATGAACCTCATCCAGAAGGAACTCGATGATGTTCAAATTTTCTGGACTAAGCAATATTCCTCCTTTCACTCCTTATAACACGTTCTATGTCATCCAGTGTGTCAGGGAACAGTTGACACGAAATTGTATCTGAAAGTGTCCAGGAAGGGCCAAATGCAAGCCCAGTCCTGGGGGATGCCAGAGCCTGTGTCCATGAACATCTTTACTGCGCCCCCTTGCCCAGCTTCTCGGTGTGCACATACCACGGGGACAGCAGTCCAGCCAGATTGCCCAGGCCCTCCCCGAGAGCTTTTGCCACCTGCCTAAGAGGACGTAATGAGCAAGTCTGGAGCCAAATGGGGACTGCCAGAAAGAGGAAAAATAGACGCCATCTATGAGACCCTGTTCCGTTGGATTCCTGCTGGTGTGGAAAGAAGCTTGCTGTTGTGGTACTCCTTCCAGGCTGTCCTCCCACAACCCAGCAGTGTGGCTGCAAAATGGTCAGAATCCACTGGACACCAAAAAGCCCTTGGTTCCCTGTGTGTCGGGGCCTGCGGGGGGTGGGGTGGGGGGGGGGAGAAGCGAGGTGGGGGGGAGAGAAGGAGCCTGCAGGGGAAGGGAGCGGGTGCGAGAGGGAGTATGAGCCCCGTCCCCTGAGCACAGCAGCCCCTTGCCCTGTCCCAGGACGCCTGAAGTCTCAAAGTTTGGGACTATGGGGATTTTCCCTGTCATCCTCTCTCATTTTACATCTCCCCCCACACCGCCCCAACTCATGTTAAGCTTTAGCATGCAAATCGGATTTCTATTAGCAGCCAGTTGCACTGTTCGCAAAATAATTGATGAATCAGAAGGGGATCTACTGTGAAATTAAAAGCCACAAAGCTTTTTATCACTGCCGTTTGCATCCCGAGCTCCCTAGCCATCCATCCGATTTACAATGACGTCCTCACGACTCCAAATTTAGAATTATTTACTTGGGAGCTTCGCCTCCGTCTCTTAACTGCTACCTCCTGACAAGGCACCCGAGAAGCCAACGCTGTATGTTGTGGGTTCGCTAATCCAGCAGTCATTTCTGAGATCCATACAAATGGAAAACATACCAATAAGACACGAAACCCTTCATTATTCTAATGTATGTCCCCGGCTCTGCTCTCTGCGCCTCCCCCCGCGCACACCCCCTTCTCCCTCCACCCCAACCTCTCCTCCGGGGGGCGCAATCCAGAGCCCGGAGCACCCAGCCCGGCGCCTTCGCTTGCACGGCTGCAGGAAATTTGTTTTACAAGGCTGGTTTTAACTGAACTACCTGCTGTGCGGCACATTGCTACTGTTTGTGAAATGAATGATGGGAAAGGCAAGTCTGTGATTTCATTTGTTCAGACCGATTACTCACCCGTTGCACACGGTATCATTTGCTTGTCACTTAATGACTGACCAGCCTGCCTGAATCATTAGCGACTGCGGCTCACTGAAAGGAAGACCTCGCCATAATGAAGAGCTGAAGGAAGCCGAGTGCTGTTTTACCTAAAAGAAATGGTGCGCAGAAATCCAGCACAGCTGCAGGTGTTCCGATGACAATGTGGGAAGCAGTTAGCTTCCAATTTAGCAGAAAATTAAGAGCGAAAAAACTGTTATTTGTGAGAGAAGATACTCATGGCAGGCAATCATCCTCGCTCTGCATCCACAAGATGAGCATTCAGCTGTCTTTGTCGTGACTTAAAACAATTGGTATCTTGGGCTGCATTCAACACCAGATTGGTGCTTATTATCTGCAGTTTATTCTTTCTTGGGATATTTTGTCCCCCCCCCCCCCATTTTATGGTTAATTTGCTTGCTTGAATGTAAAGCCATTTAAGCTGAAAAATCTGGATTGTGGCTGAGCATTGTGCCAGGGCTCTGGGCTGTATGATACAAGATAATTGGCAATTTTCAAATTCATAATCCATTTTGTTTCCCTCGTTCCCCCCCCCCCCGCCCACCCTTCTTTGTCCCTTCTCCTGGCTTTTCTACCCTGTTCTTTGGCGTGATCTTTGAAACTGGGAATGGAGGGAAGGTGAGGGGGCATAGATTCCTCCAGTCAAAATGCCCGAGACTACCCTTTGGGGAGGTTAAAGAGCGGAATTCCATCATGCACACCCGGGTGTACACCTCCGGGAAAGCCATCTCGAAAGCAAACTGGTACTTTCCTGTGGAAAGATTGAATTCCATTTGAAACCAAAGCTGCAAGTCCTCTTGTAGGATGATACAAAGATTTTTGCTTTACTTGAGGGCTTTGTCGTTGGAGGCAGGCACGAAAACCCTGACCTCCTACAAACCGACTCCCGGTTTCCCACTTGGTGGTGATCCACTGGTTCGAGCTAACGTAGCATCTTCTAATCCTCCTGCCCTTTGCTGTGACAGTCAAGGGGATGATCGATATCTAAATCTGGGTCCGCTGATACTCTTTTCTATTTTAAACAAGTCTAGCCCATGGGATTGACTCCTCAGAGTGTGCTCTCTGCTTGTTTCATTATTTTCTCTTTGACATAACAATGTCACCGGAGTTCATTGATTTCAGTCAAGTTATTCCTGAGCAGCCAAGTTTCCTTTGAGAGATTTCTTTAGGAATGAGGCAGGTTGCTCCTGTTATTCTCTCCTAACCTGAACTCAGGACGATGGTCGGACTCCACCTACAACTTCTCCACGTGACTTGTATGGCTGATGACAGCAAGATGCTGAACACACGGGGGAGCTACCCACAATGGGCCTGCTCTCATTAAGGGATTCGCTCTCATTAAGGAAATGTACTTTTCGATGATACTTTTATTCTTTCAAACATCCAGACCTTCTTTCCAAGAGAGTAGCATCCTTGCCACTTTTATGCTGTTTTATTAATTGCACTGCATTTATTTTCTCATTCTGTCAGTCTTTTATTTCTCTGGACCTACCTGCTCATAGCACCAGTGAAAACTGTAAGAGGTTATGTGTCCCCGTTTTGCAATCATTTTCCACTTGAATTGTGATGTTATTTTTCACGTACATTTGTGTAAATTCACAGAAGGAAAATGTGGAGGAAAAAGAATAGTGAGCACGGCGACCAATCCGAAACCAAACGAGTAACACATTAGTAGGCGGAGGAGAAAAGAACCCGAGAGAAGGGATGGAAGGTTTACCACCCTCAGCTTCTATTTGGTGTTTATCTTTCATTACTCTGCCTTTCTGCACTCACCTTCCTCCCCAGCTCAGACACTCAGAGTCCCCCTTGCCATAGCTGTGTTTATTTTTCAAAATGCTGGCAGGACTCAATGTCCCATTTATGCACTGCTTTCTGCGGTCTGACTTGGATTTCCAAGTCCTCCCCATCCCATGTGTGGGTTTTCATTTTCCTACTTCCTCACATAGATATTCTGCAGTCACCAGCTAGCCTGAGAACACACTCAGCCACGCTCTATTTTTGTGTCCACTAATAGTCACTCAGTCTTCTGTTCTGCCAATTTGGTGCATAATATTTTCATTTTCTGTATATTCATTTCCAATCCTCCTGTCAGCCTTCAGCATCTACTTCATTAAGCTTCTGCTTTGGTTTAACAGCAATCAGCAATGAAGGATCCTTTGTGAGGCCGGGTGAGAATTGATCTTGCTTTCTCGCTGCACTTGCCAACCTGCCAAAGCCAGAGGATTTACTGCGTGTCACACAGATTGCCTGGAGGACGCTCGGTGTCCCCCATTTGTCACAGGGCTCCCATTGCTCACCAGGCACAGGGGCTTGTAAACTTATTTCTGAAAATGCGGAAGGATTAGCCTCGCTCATAAAATGCAAAATTTGCTTAACTGCCTTCCAAGATTTAAGGCCGCTCCACTTGTTTTTCAAGAGAGGCTTATTTGAATTACAAAGTCAGATTGCCCTGGTGGTGGGAGAGAGAGAGGTGATGGTCACCGACCTTAGGGCAAGCCGGGCAAGAAGCCATGTTAATGGCCCATAAAGGAAGCTGCAATGTTGCCTATGTGTGATTCTCTACTGCGAAACAAAGTAGTGGGGAAAGGCGTCTCTTTCTTTTTCATTTAAGGAGTTCTTGGTCCAATCTGCCTAATTTTCCTAAAGGGCAAAGAAACTTACCTGCAAAAGAGCATCTAGAAAGAATTCGACTCCATTTGCTATTTCACTTGATTAGGCTCTGAAGGAATTAAGAGATTCTAAATAGAAGACACAAAGACCCAGAGCAAGGATAGAACCTCTGGATTCAGTAAGTCCAGGAACAATTTCCTGAATATGCATGTGAAAGCTTTCTTGGCTTTTATCATTTACTGAATCCCACAGTCAACTTATTTTTATACCCAACCCAGGCAGAAACCAACTCCTACAAACTTAAGTTGGATGTGATGTTTATAACACACACCAAAACCATCAACCAACCAAAAATACAAAACAAAACAAAAAACCATGGTTCCCTTATTAAATCTAGATCCTTCAAAGAGCACACCTTCTTGCCCTAACAATAAAAGAAAAATCCTTGTGAGAGGAGGCACTTCTTTCTCTCTCAATGGCCCTTTGTCCAGGGCCAGGCTGGCAAGGCTAACTCACTCATCCATCTCGCCCTGCAGATCCCTCAGCTACAGTGACGAGGTCTTACTGGAATTTATATCCCAAGCACCTATATTGGCAATTGGTACATAGTAGGTGCTTAGTAAATGGCGGCCGAATAAGTGGCTGATGAGTGTGGTTCTGTGGTCGTCTAATTGTTCCTCATTCTCAGCGGATAATTTCAGCTCCGATCTGTCCGCTCAGAGCATTCGGTAAATTCATACATTTACAAAAGGGTAGGATAGATAATTCTGGTGAGGAGTAAACTTTTCTTGAGGCAGTGTGAAAATGTAAAGATTTGTAAAAGAGGATATAAGAGAATTTTGAGATGTAGTCTCGTGTGATAGGTAGAATGAATGATAGCTGTAGGGGTGGAAGAAGGAAATGTGGGTGTTCTGTGACCAGCTGAGCCAAAGGTTCATCCCTGTCAGAGGTGAGAGGAAGAATACAGAGTGCAGCATGTGGAAGTGGGGCAGCGCAGGACCAGGCTGCGTCAGACTTGTGAGTCGCGGGGGAGGTTGGCTACTCTTCTTCCTTTCCATTTCTCATCCTCACTCACAAGGTACATGGTGGCCTTAGACTGCCACATTCCTCTGTCACCGAGGGAACTACAGGGCGATTCACCAGGTCTCAGATCAAGGCAGGACACCAGAAAGTTCTGTCATGTCACTGAAGTTCATCAGTGTCAATCAGGAAAATGAGCTGGGGATAGAGAAACATAGAGCTGTTCTGTGTGACACACTCATGAGCCTCCTCTAAGCCCCATATTGGCTATATTTGACAAATGAATATTCTTTTTCTTTAGTTTCCCTGTTATGGTACTCAATTTTTGTCCCATCCCCGTCACGGATTTCATTTCTGTCTTCAGTCTCCTTCGGGTGGCTCTCTCCTGACTGTCCAGTCAGCCCCAGCCTCTCATGTGGAGATGTGGTGTTCCTTGTCCAGCCCTCTCTGGGTGGCTCCCTTCCAGTGTCACTTTCACACTCTAAGTGGGACCCCTCTGTGTTTTCCCCTCCTGTCACTTGTTCCAGCCTCATAGCTCCCCCACGCTTGAATAGCAAAATGTCCTTGACCCCTCGCTCCTTTTCCCTTAACTAATCAGTTCTGGCCAACTGATGTCAACAGTTCACTGTTGAAGTCTCTTCCACCTTCCTCCACCTTCACTGTCCTACCCCGATCGCAGTCTTCCTAGCTTTATACCTAAATTACTGCTTTAGCCTCAACTCTGCTCGTCTCATCGCGAACACCGCTCCCCCCGGCAAGTATGTACACACATAGTCAGCTTCTCATGCATCCAACATGCAGTTGCCAAGTTAATAGTGCAAAACCACCATTTCTGTTAAGCTTCTGTCCTTCTTAAGAGCTAAAAGTGTTTCCTAATTGGGAGAACAGCATTGATTTTATGTAATTAAAAAAAAATTCTCTCAATATAAATTTACATGTGACTTTTTTGGTACCTTAATGCCAGGAATATTATTCTCTACAGTTTGAAGTGCAACTAAAATGCCCCAAGATGGTTGTCTACAGGGTGAAAAAATAATCCTCTTTTTAGGATTCAGGGATCTCCAAACTCTGATTCCATTTACCTGGAAGATGCCTTTGTCCGCATTTCACTCTTTCTGCAGCCCCACAGAGACAAAACTTTTCTTTTATCCATGTAGATGGTTTTAAGTGGGAAGAAGAGAAATATAGATATACTCAGAGGGTATAGAAATTACATAAAAATTAGTACGTGTTCTTTTCCACTTAGGAGAAACTTACCTTGATACCCAGTTGACACCCAACATGTTTTTTCTTTCCAAATTCTGCCAAGTTCTGGACAACCATGTGCTTTATAGAAATTTATTGAAAATTTGTTTTACATAGACTGCTTTAAGATTATATTCAAGACATATTTTAACTTTCCTCACTAATAGGTTGAGCTATTCAGTGTTACTGAATATGTTTTTGTAAAAGAACTATGGGTCTTTCTCTTTTGGATTATTTTAAAGTGCATTGGAACAGCAGTGTTTAAACTTTTTTTTTTTTTTTGTCATACTTTTGCACAGGATGGGAGGTATTAGAGAAGAAGAGAATGCTTTGTTCAGCTGAGATCTTGGCTGGTTTGTAACTATACAAAGTCAGGTTGGGGCTCATGTCTGGGACAAGAGGCAGGAGAGCTAAACAGTGGCGCATAATAAGGAGAAAAGACTTTGGAGGTCCAGGAGGCCAATCTGAAAGGGAGAAGAGGAAGAAGCAAGTGCAGGAGAGAGAGAGAGAAGTCAGTTCACTAGACTGAGATGCAGAGTGTTGTGTGGATGGGTCAGCCCGTGAGACATCCCTAGGGCATGGGCAAATGAAAGGGGAATGGAAGGGTTTTCAACAGAAATGATGGAACACCCTAAGAGTCCATCATAGGGATCAATAGATTTGGGTGTATCCATACAAAGGAAGGCTCCATAGCAGAAAACGTAAGTGATTTTGAGCTACATAAATTAACATGAACCTTAAAAGCTTAACATTGAGTGAAATGATTGCCAAAGTAGATGTCATATATGCAATCGATACAAAATTTTAAAACATGCAAAACAATATGTCATGAAATGGACATAATAAATACCAGATAAAGGATGGTGGTTGCCCCCAGGAGAAGGGAGTTGGGAGTGTAAATGAGGAGGGGTACACAGGAGACTTCAACTCTATTGGTAAGCATCCATTCTTGAGCTGGGAGGTGGGCATATGGTGTTTTGTTTTGTTTTGTTTTGTTTTGTTTTACTTTTTTTGGTATTTCGTAAGTACTTCATAATACATTTTACTGAGTAAATTTTATTTCTTAGAAGTTTCAGATTTATAGAAAAATTGCAAAGAAAGTGGAGAGTTCCCATATGCTCCAAACACTCAGCTTCCTCTATTAAACATCTTACTTCAGTATGGTACGTTTGTTACAATTGATGAACTAATAGTGATACAGTATTGGGGGGCTTTATTCACATTTCTTTGGTTTTTAGCTAATGTCCTTTTTCAGTTCTAGGATCCTATCCAAGATACTATATTACAATTAGTTGTTATATCTCCTTGGGCTCCTCTTGACGTGACTGTTTCTCAGACTTTCCTTGTTGTTGATGAACTTGAGTGTTTTGAGAGTACTGGTCGAGTGTTTTGTAGAATATCCCTCAGTTGGGCTTTGTCTGATGTTGGTCTCATGATTAGACTAGACTATGTGTTTTGGGGAAGAAGAAGTAAATTGCCACTTTCAACACATCATCTAAAGGGTACCTGACTTACCACTGTCAATGTTGACCTTGATCACCTGGCTGAGATAGTGTCTGTCACGTTTCTCTACCATAAAGTTACTCTATTTATAGTGAAGTTTCCCCTTTTTATACTCTACTTCTTTGGAAAGGTGTCACCATGTGCGGCCCACACTTCATAATAAGTAATACTATGTTACGTTCTACCTCCTTGAGGGAAGAGTTAAGTGATTTGAAATTCATAATGAGATATTATCTCTTCTCCCCATTTATTTGTTCAAAAATTTTTATGTCAGTGTGGACTCACAGATGTTTATTCTCTACTCTGAGTTATAATCCAATACTGGTTTATTTGTTACTGAAATTTTTTCAGCCTTGGCATTGGAAATACTTTCAGTTGGTTCCTCTGTCCCTTGGACATACCCCCTTGGTTGTGTTTTGTTTGTTTTTAAGTCACTTCCTTACTTGCTGGTACTACAAGATTCTCCAAACTCACCTTGTGTATTTCCTGTTCAGGTCCTAGAATCAGCCAGTTTCTCCAGTGAGCCCTGATTAGTTTGATTCTTGAATGGTATTAGAAACCAAGATCTGGATGCTAGGTGTGATTGATGCTACTGGGGTGTTTTTACTTCTAGGCCCTCTTAGCACACAGAGCAAGGAAATACATGTATAACAACCCATGCATAGACACATATTTATAAATATTTTCCATACATAATTATCTGTATCTTTTTTTTTTAAAGATTTTATTCGTTTGAGAGAGAGAGTATGAGTGGAGTGAGGGGCAGAAGGACAAGCAGACTCCCCGCTGAGCAGGGAGCCCGATGCTGGGCTCAATGCCAGGACCCTGAGATCATGACCTGAGCCAAAGTCAGGTGCTTAACTGACTGAGCCACCCAGGTGCTCCTATCTGTATCTGTCTTAAGCTAAATATGAATTCATACTGATGTCTCCAATTATAATCCATGGTAATGGATTATAGAGGTCATCCTAACCTCTTCCCTTTGCTTATCTGTAAATTCTCACTTCAACAGTGAGAAAGTGGGCTCCCACCATAATGCATTTTTAAGCCAGTCTAAAAAATTGGAAGAAGAAAAAAGGCATATGGGGAGGGAACGTTAATAGTTCTGCCACTGTATAAAGTTAATGCTGCCTATCCTCAGCCTACACAGGGAAGTGAAAAACACAGCAACGGAATTGTCATAATACTGTATATTGCTTAGAAGTGGAATATATATGCATCCTACTTTAATATACAAACCATACACACACACAATTTTAATATAGAATAAGAAAACTGAACTATATAGGTACCCATGTGTCTCCTACTTCCAGAAGAAATTTAGAAATCTAATGAGCCAAACATTTCCACATCAATTTTATAAATACTCAGTTAAAATGAAAACAACAACTTGGTATTCCTTTTACCCTAAATAATTAAGAGCTCTTCATATATTAAGAAGAAAGAAGTGGCACTCGTGGCGAGTATGTGGTAAGCCGGGCATTCTGCTAGGGATCTGAGACTGATGTAGGTTGTTACTCCTTTCCCAGAAAGAATGCTGGCAGTGAGGATGTTCTTGTCCTTTGGCACAATGATTTCTCTTCTGAAAGTCTTGTCTCTCCGAGAGGTAAGCAGCTATTTTTGCTCGAAGATATTTATCACAGGATGATCTCAAACAGCCAAAGAGGAAAACAACCACGTTGGTGACTGAAAATACAGGTAGCTAATTTAGGGCAGCTTCGTAGAAACACTATTTTGCAACCACTGAAAATAGTGGGTATAAAGAGTTTTGAATAATATGGGGAAACGATAATACCCAAACGGTCAAGGTAGAAAATAATGAAGAATGAAAATTGTTTTACATTATGATCTCATCTCTGTTAAAAAGTAAATAGCACAATTTCAGAATCTCCAGGAAAAATGTCTGAATGCACGTGTCCCCCAGGAATTCATCCCACACTCCGTACTGGCTTACATGTCACCTGCGTATGTCGAGGAGATGTTTTCCTGCACTGTTGGTGACAGCAGAAGTTAAGTGACAACTTAAATGTTTATCAAAAGGGGACTGATTCACTAAGTTACAGTGCACCCAGACAATGACCAGCATGCATCGAGGCAGTTTTTGTATGATTATATGTGATCTCAAAAATTTAGTATTTAATGAGAAAAGCAGGTTGTGGTATAATCTTTTCTTCTTTTTCTAAAAGATAAGCATATGTTCACGTAGTTTTTATACTGATAGGACAGCTCTGAAGGATACACCAAAAACTATTAGGTGTAGTTGCCTCTGGGGAGGGGACCTGGGAGGCAGAAGGTCAAAGGTGGGAGCAAAAATTTTTACATTTTTGACTTTTGCATATTTTGAATATATTGCTAAAGGCATGCATGCCTTTTAAAATAATGTTGAATTTAAAATAAAAGAACAAGGGTATCTAGTGAACAATCTTAAGTTGCTTGCTAGGTGTTGCAGTCTTGTAAAAAACCTCTCAATCTCTCCCAAACATTCACATCAAGGCTTCACTCAAGTGCCCTCTGGGAACAGGGGTCTTGTATGTTTGTCCGGCCATCAAGGAAAGCAGCTGAACTTCACATCTAGGCCTAAAGCAATGAAGAAAGGAAGGGACAGCAGTTTTAAGACGGTAAAGACATTCTCAAAATCATCTGAAGCCACAGAAGAAGGAGCTCAAGGAGCCAGGGATGACCATTAAAAATGCAAGCCATCCAGAATGACAGCTATCCTGGGGAGGGTTTCAGAATTCACACAAGACAAGAAAGAGATGGAGAGTGACTGAGGTCATTTTATCTAGAAGGGTGGGTGCCTCCATCTGGCAAGAGGGTCTACATTTCTATGTAAAAACTATTGACACCTATTGATAGTTTCTCAAGGAAACAGACCCTGGAAAAATAGCCCACAGAAATACTGCCAAGTATAAAGACAATAGAACTGCAGATTGAGCTGGGTTCAAAAGCTTTCCTTAAAATCCAGGCAATGTTTTAGACTCATTCGTTGAAATTCTTCAATGCTTTTTCAGCAGATGGGAAAGTTCCTTACATGGATGGGTGCATGGATCATATTAATGCACAAATCTGACAGAAGTTTCACAAAATCTTATAAACCCATTAGACTCCTAACTAAAAAATATTTATAGCTAAAGTAATTAAAAACAAACAAAAAAAACCAACTTTGGCTGTAGACCCAAACCGAAGATTTAGCATGAAGAGGCTCTTGGAAGATAATGAGAGAAATTTAATGCACTACCTTTTACTAATTTTTGATAGATCACTAATTGTGCATAGCAAATACTAATAATGGAAGCTAGAAAAAATAACCAGTGGCTTCTGAAATCAATGACTTTAAAAATTCGTGATTTAAAGAAAACTTCCAAGTAACTAACACACCATGGTCCCATATCATGCAGCTGTTAGTCTCTTTGCAGCCGGCATTAGATTACCTCAGTGCTCAGAGTAATAAACAATGCTCTGTTGAGTGTAAGATTTTGAAACTGTCAGAAGCTCTCATGTTGGTTACCGCTGCAGAGAGAAGACAAAGGAAGGCTTGTGGTTTCCATTATAAGAAATCATAACGTGTTGGAGCACATGGGGTTTAGCTTGAGGCAGGAAAAAAAATAAAAGTAAGTTCATTTGCAGTTCAGTTATGTCTGAACTGATTAACAGTAAGTATAATTTGTGAACTATTACTATTTCCATCCCGAGGCAGGTTTTATGATTTTCCACAATTATCTCAAACGTATTTTACAAACTTTTGACAGCAATAAAAATATAAAGGTCTACAATTCAGGTGGGTAGAGACAAGCTCTGCAGTAAAACAATTTGACAAGTTTCCTTGTGAACATAGAGAAGGGATTTACAACACAGTAACTGAAAAAAACAAAGTGATTTTAGATCCATGGAGATTACTTCATAGTTTCCTTTTAATTAGTGGTTGAATTCCTTCTTAAATGGAGATTCATATTTCTGATATCATATTATCTTTTCTAAAAGGGAATTTATATTATTTTTAACACATTATCAAATTTACTATAAAAAATGTAGACACTGAAAATTTTTCTAGCCACTGGCTGCAAATCTCAGATTATAAAATCAATGATAACAACTCAGAATTTGCAGCAATGCATTTAGTTAATGGCCTTCTTTGCTATTGCTAGTTAGGAAAATATGTGGTTTTAGAAATCACTGAGAGTAAATGTGTCTCCTTAAATCTCCAGTTTATTGAATCAAAAAGCCTTATTACATTGAACAATTCTCCAAATACCATTCATTAGTAAGATAGCCTTAAATTGTATTTATCTTTTAAACCACAGTATCACATATGTATTGCTGCAGGTAACCAACCCCAAAACTTAGTAGCTGAAAAGAGTAGTTTATTAATTCCCATGATTCTGTAGTTTGGCTGAGAAATTACTCTGCCAGGCTTGTTTGAGCTCAGTCACTCAGCTGCATTGGACTAGCATGGGGCTGTCAGCTGGGACACTTCAGTTCTCCTTTCCATGGCCTCCCATCCTCACTAGGTTGGACTGAACTTCTGTATAGAATGGCGGAAGTGTCCCAAAAGGGCAAAGGCAGAAGCTATAAGGTCTCTTGAAACCTACACTTCTGAACTTGGACAACATCACTTTTCCCACATTCTATTGGTCAAACCAAGTCACAAGGCAGCCCAAATTCAAGGCATGAATAGAATCCATCCCTTGATTGGAGTAGCTGCAAAACATATTGGCCAGGTTTTCCAGTCTACAGCCATATAATTGGAGATACCAAAACTCAGTTCCTACTGCTAGTCCTGCAGATTATGAAAAGGATGACTTGAGATACTTTACTATTGTCCTTTAGAAAATTGTGTTAATGGCACAGATATCTATCAGGATTATTCATGGGAATGATGTCTCCTGGAGTCATGCAAAGCACATAAACACAACTGAAGATGGTTGTCCTGCCCAGTTTCACATTAACGGGCACTATAGTAAAAGTAATACAGGCTGGAATATCAGTAGACACTTGGACATGATACTAGAATAAAGAGCGTTAGAAACCAGAAATCTTAGTCTCAAGTATTAATGATGACAATAGATTGTAATGGTCGAGAACTCAGACTGTAGAGTCAGATGGTCTGAAAGGAAATCCTGGCTCCATTGTTCATGAGCTCTGTGATCTTAAAGCACGTGTGTGTCTCATTTTCCTCGTCTGTAAAATGGTGATATTAATGGTACCCCACATCAGCTTGTGCTAGGACAGTGGCTGACATGGAGTTAAGTGCTACGTAAGTATCCTCTGTTTTCATTCCCATCACTGTCATCATTATCAGTAAAAGGGGACATCCATCCAGTTCGATACACTTGTTGAAAAGGGAGGGAAGTCTTTCTTTTAAGACCAAAATAATCCTATTACATCAGCTGTCATCTTCATATCCAAACTAAATGTTTGGGACAGATGGAGGAACATTTAAAAAGACAACTTTGAATATTTCTGAGATCAAATTTTAAGAAAGAATTTATCTAGAAATCGTCAAAGTTGGGATACCTAGTTCATTTCATCAAATAATTAGGAATGGCACAGTGCTGAAAGGGTAGAATGAAAAGGTAAAAGTAGGAATTGTCCAAGGACTTTGGTTTGGATATTTTATTCAAAATATCTGAAATTTGTAAGAAGCCTCTGAGTGATCTAGAAATTGAGGGATTTATAGTGAATATCAGTGAGTTTCCACAGAAAATATGATGAATACATATTTGCATATTATCTATTAATAACCTACCTTGTCCCCTCCTCTGAAAATGTTCCATGAGCATGGATGTGTATGTATGTGCGTTTATACTTGACAGGAGTCCAGGAATCCATGTTTGTTTTGGTTTTATTTTTTTCTTTTAGGAATCCTTATTTTTAATAATCATCCTAGGGGATTCTTACAATTTATCATGATTGGGGTACACTGCTCCTACACAAACATGGTCTGAGAGCTGGGGCACTGTCATCATCTGGGAGCTTGTTAAAATGCAGAATCTCAGGCTCCATCCCGGACCCGAATCAGAATCTGCATTTTAACAGGATTTTCATTTGATACCTATAGACGTTAAGGTTTCAAACTAACTAGGTAACAACTTTTGTTCACAGTTCCATTTTCCAGATTGTTCTCAAACATTACAGTTTGGCATTGAAATGAATAGCTAGGTGATTACTTGCAGTGTTCTCTCATATAAATTTCTTCATTTCAACAAACTGCCCACAAAATGATAAACCAAATGTTCATCTTTGTCATATCTGGTATTTATGCCTCAAGATTAAGTCTTATAATGATGGCTTTAAAACAGCAATTTTATAATCAATAATATAGTATATAATATAATTGTTCTGTGTGTGTATATATATAATTGTTCCATTTAGTTATGCACAGACTATAGAATTTTTTATACATACATATATATATACACACACACATAGAATCTTCATTACTAATTCAGAAAAGATAACAACCATCACCATAGCAGCTACCATTTTATAGCATCTTTGTTTGATAATAGACTCTGGCACATATTTATATATGTTTGTTAAACATAAACCTCATTCCCCATAATCAAACCGCACCATATCGTTATATGGTAGTGATTTACACGCTTCCACTTAAAGTACAGGTAAAATCCCCTATAGCTGTGCTGCTCCTTCCTCTGCCTTTTAAGAAACTTTTAAAACTTCAGTACTTTAAAATGAACTCCCCTTTAATTATGTTGCTCATTTATATATCACTTTACTACTAAACAAGTATTCTAGTGGTTAAGGCATAGTGCAGTTTCTTCTTATGACTTTCCCCCTTTCATTCACTTTTTCCTCTAACAAATTATTATTGAACTCGGCATGTTTCAGGCTTTCTTTTCATGCAAGAGACACAGAGGATAAGAAAATATCCCTATCTTTGAGGAGCATCATCTAATAGAAAAGACAGACAAGAAAGTCAGCAATCATGACTAGGTTCAATAAGTAGTTTTTAAATAGCATTTTATGTGGTATAGAGGGGAGAGGCTTCGAAGGGCTCAGGGAGCACCTACACAGAATGAAGTGACCCAGGAGCTAAGTCCTGATGGAGGAGCAGAGTTAGCCAGGGGACGTGGTGAGGGAAGGTGCTACAGAGGAAGCAAAAAAAAAAAAAAAAAAAAAGAAGGTGTGAAACAGCCTGATGCGTTTGGGAGAATAGTTCAGTATGGTTGCAGTAAAGTATGTGCGTTTGTCTAGACATGCTGAACATGTTGGCAGAGGCTGAATTGTGAATGCCAGGCTAGAAAGTTTGAATGTTATCCTGACAGTGATGGCAAGCCATCGAAGGATTTATTCAGAGGAGCAAGATAGAAGTGCAGTTTGGAAAGATGCCCCTGGCAGATATGTGGGCGACGGAACTGAGACAGTGGGGGCAGCATCGAATACTAAGTCCATGAGCCAAAGCAGTGGGCGTAGACAGGAAACGACAAATGAGAAGTCGAAAAGGCAGAATGGACTTGGCTGACTCTCCGCTTGCAGATAAGGGCTGCAGAAGAGAGCCAGCTTTCTAGCAGAGGTCCCAGGCGGATGATGGTGTCAGTCACCTGAGTGGGGAACACCACGCGAGGAGCAGGCGTCGGGGAGGAAAGATTGGTGGGTTGGAACAGGTTCAGTGTGTGGGGCCTGTGCATTACCCACTGGAATTGTGAGGTGCTCAGCTAGTCTAGGACCCAGACGAGGAGCCCCAGTTTATTTATGGAGTGTGTGCTATAGGTGACTGACCATGAGTCATCCTTCTCACTTGTAACATATTAGCTATCACATGTGGAAAAGGATTTTCTCCCCAAAGCGCTAAAGGAGAAGTTCCCCCTAGTTGACAGAATGAAGCAAAATTCTCCATTTTCTCTTGTAAATCATCAACACTGACCTCACTGAACACCGCCAGGTGGTAGGTTTCCTCTCAAATAGGACCTCCCACATCCTTTCCCACCAATTGAGTTGAATACTTACCAAGAATTAGCTGTATTTGTTCCCAAACCTATATATCCCAGTTATAGTTTGCTATTACAATTATATAATTTAATTAAATATTCTATAGAGCAGTGAAATATGAATGTGAAAATAAAGTTAGAGTTTCTGTGAAAACAAAAGATGAAACTTTGAAAAGACTTAATAAAAATACAGTCACTTAAAAATTGCTGTCAAATTAGTGATGAGACAAGTATGATAGATTAGGGGAAATAATCATAGTCTGGAAGTACTCAAGTATTCAGATTGCTTTACTTGTGTATTAATTCTCTTCATTCCACTTTGAGGCGAGCAAGCTGGAAACTGCATGAAGGATTGGGTGTATAGTTAATGCAACAAAGACATTGAGGAATTCTAATCAGGGGACCCATTTTCAATGACAACATCTTGGCTCTCCATCAAAAAACTAAATTGGCTAGTTAATGTGTTCTGATAAGAAGGTTCCCAATATATATGAAATCTAGGTCAGATACCATCTATAGATTTTAAAGAAACAAAGCAGCCGCAAAGAACCTAACCTCAGGTCCTCACAATGCATAGATCCTCTGGTGGTAGCTCTGCCTTTCATTTTAAGTTTGGGCTCAAACAAATTTTTCCAGCTCTCTACCCCAGTTATTTCTCTTGAAAATGGTAAATTTTTTTGAATTTTGTGAAGATTTATTTATTTGAGAGAGAGCATGCATGTGCATGCACATACAGAGGAAGAAGGAAGAGAATCTTAAGTAGAATCCCTGCTGAGTGCAGAGCTCGATGCCAGGACCCCGAGTTCATGACCTGAGCTGAAACCAAGAGTCGGACACTTAACAGACTGAGCCACCCACGTGCCCCCAAAATGGTAATTTTTAAGCAACTAACTACATTTTTTTTAAAGATTTATTTATTTGAGAGAGAGAGAGAATGAGAGAGAGCACGAGAGGGAAGAGGGTCAGAGGGAGAAGCAGACTCCCTGCTGAGCAGGGAGCCCGATGTGGGATTCGATCCCGGGACTCCAGGATCATGACCTGAGCCGAAGGCAGTTGCTTAACCAACTGAGCCACCCAGGCGCCCAACTAACTACATTTAAAAAAAAAAAAAAAAAAAAAAGTTTGTTTCAAAGGCAAAGAAAATTTTGCTTTAACAAAACAAGGCAACAGATTTTACCATCTCATTCCAACCAGACCACAAGAGATGTCATCATTCAGTATCATTTAGGATTTTCTACAGGCATATTGATATTGGAAACTGAAGACTTCCTAAGAACATGACCTTGCTTCCTTATTTGCTTTCACTTAAAAAAAAATGTGTGTGTAAACAAATATATATTATTTGTTCAAGTGAAAGCAATTAAGTGCAATTAAAGCCTATCAGTCAACGTTTCCCGAGCTTCCTGCATCATAACACATTACACCTGCCAAAATGCAGGATTAATGGGGCTTAAGTGACACCCCAGTGGTTAATCCATTGGCGACATTTGGAAACATGGAAAAAAATACTATGCAGTTGAACCTGTATGCAACCCAAGCATCTCTAGAAGGAATGCCCTCAGTGATTACTAAGGAAATCAGCAAAGGAAATACTTGATTTCTTTTCCTTTTTTTTTTTTAGTCTTATATTACAAGGATTTTATTCACATTGTTCTGTAGGACTTTTTTTAATTAAAAAAAATGAGAGATTTCAAATAAGAATTCAGACTTTGGGGCTTTTTTCATGAAATCAGAAGTGGCAAGAATCCACGGGAGCTGAGCTGTACCTGCCCGTTTTGGCAGAGTATATGCTCTTCCTTCTCGGTTCCCACACACTCCCTGTGTGTTTCCTGTGGGCATTTAAGCTTGTTACTCTCCCTGGCTTAGGAAGTTACCATTTTAAATTAGCCATTGGTAGAAAATTATGCCTTAAACTTCACACACATTCAGTTCTGTTCCTTAACTTCTTTCAATCCACCTCCCTCAGTAATTGATCTTTGTCAATATTTAGCCATGTGTCAACTTCGATCTTTTCTAACCTGTATTAATTACTGTCTAAATTCACCTGACTGCTACATGCTGCCTACTTGTAGTATGTGTCAAGGGTTTTCCCCCTCTTTACTCATAGGATCGCTTTAGTCTCTAAATAGGGCTCGGGAAGGTAGCACTCTACATCAGGCTCAACACACCTTTCCTGGAAAGGACCAGACAGTAAATATTTTTGGCTTTGCATGTCATGCACTTTCTATCCAACCCCTCAAGTCGGCCATATAGCCAGAGAGGATGTTCGAGTCTGCTCGGGTCACTATAACAAAACACCACAGACTTTTATTTTCTCATAGTTTTGGAGGCTTGTCATCTGAGATCAGGGTGCCGGTGTGGTCAGATTCAGGTGAGGCCTCTCTTTCTGGCTTGCAAATGGCTGCCTCCACCCTGTGTCCTCACGTGGCCTCACCTCCATGTGTTCCTGGAGAGAACTTGATTATCTTCCTCTTCTTCTAAAGGTCACCAATCCTATCAGACTGGGACACCACTCTTAGGACTTCATCTAATCTTAATTACCTTCTAAAGCCTTATCTCTAATACAGTCACATTGGGATTTAGGGCTTTAGCAAATGATTTCTTCCTGGCGAGGGGGTGAAGAGACAATTCAGTTCACAGCAGATAATATGTAAATGAATGAGTGTTAACAGTATTTCAATAAAGCTTTATTTATGAAAACAGGCAGTGTGGGCTAGACTTCGCCTGTATGCTGTATTTTGGTGACCCCTGTTCTTGACCATTTCTTGATTTATTTTAAAACTGTACTTTCAGGTCAATTTCTTTCTTTCCATCTCTCCTGGCTATTGAAATTGGTCTCTCCCTAGCAGGCTAAATGGAACATGGGCTATGAAAAATGAAATGTGGTTTTCCAATTGCAAAGATATCTTCGTATGTGCAAGGTGTACTGCTTAGCCTTGGAGAGGAGAAGACAGGGAAATGGGCTCGCTCATTTCCCATTTCCCTAACTGGCCTAATCTCCCATTTCCCAAACAGAATCTTTTAATCTGGTGGGATCAGAGGACGGGGAAGAGGGACAACCTCCAGGGCATCACAAATTTCCCGCGAGGCCCAGGAGGCGGCGTGGAGAATATTTTTCAACACCGGGCAGCCGTGGGGCCCCCTCAGCAGTGGGGGACGGAGGCGGGGGCGTGGCGGCGAAGGGCCCCCGCCTGCCGCTGTGTGAGGCGCTGCGCGGAGCCGGAGACCCCCGCGTTGCCGCTCTCTCCCTGTTTACATTCTACCCATACAGCCTTCCTCCGTCAGTGCAAACAGTGTCGCGGCGACATTTGCGGCTGTTTTCATGGGAAGGATGTGTTGACACGAGCCACCTAGCTGTGAATATAAACACGATGCCCACAGTGCAGCCGGGTTAGCAGGTACCGCCGCTTACCGCGGGCAGATGTTTAACCTTGGCATGAATAGTCATTAAGCAGAACCTTGGAAACCCGCGCCTCCCCGCGAGCCAATTAATACTTTGGTGGGGGAGACGGTCTATGCAAATTTCCACGACAAACCACTGCAGAGTGACATCCCACCCCCCACCCGGTGGACTGGGCTGGGGAATCATTTGTAACAAAGCCCTGTGGTGCGGGTGTGAACAAATTGTAATTAGGCAAATTAAATGAGTGTTGCATGTACATCAATTAATTTCTGGTCACAGGATATACAGCGATGGGTATTCCTTTGGTTGTACATCAGAGGCTTGGTCCTGGCAGCAGAGCCTACCCGTCTCCCCACTCCCCTCCCCTTTACACCCCCAACCCTTTGCCCCCCTAATTCTCCTTGAGGTATTTCATCCCAGTTTTATTTACTTCTTTTTAACACCAATTTGGCAATACAGATCTTTCTATTCAGTCTTCTGACTTTTAAAAGAAAGAAATCCCTTCACCTGCTTAAAATGATGTTTATAAAATGCGTATCTAGCATATATTGCTCTTCTGGGCACAACAGTGATAACATCTATTTCCTCTCCCACTGAGGCAAAGAAAATAAAATAAGGCTTCGATGAAAGAATGGCAGGCGCAAGTTGGGGACTTCCCCACAGAGTAAATTGTCTGGGGAAGGCGCGTGATTCAATGTAATTGTCCCAAGTTAGGTCCCCCTACTGTGGATTTCTGTGGGACTGAGTCATCCCACTAAGAAAAAAAGCCTTACAGGAAATCAAGTTAAATAATCAGCCTCTCAGTTCTTGCTGCTTAGACAGATTGTATGGCGTTAACCCCCCTCTTCCCCAAATGCTGTAGTCGGGCCCCTGGAGAGCTGTCTAAATTTGCACGCTAAAATTTTATGGAAGAAAAACATAATAATTTCTTTTACTATATAGGGCCCGGCAGGCAAGGAATAAATCAAAGTTTAGGCCTCCACTATAATTTAGCCCTAATGGTTCCTTCATCTTTGACTGAAGTTCCTGGATGCTAAACATTCATTCATGCACCATTATTTCATTTTTTACAGAACCTATTAATCCATTTTTTCCTCTGGTAAAACTGACCACTCAAGAGTTGAAGAGTTGCTCTTCTGTCCTAAGTGGGTTAAAGAAGAAGGTTGTCTAAACCATGAGCGAAAGGACATAAGGCTGTCCTGTTCATTCCTCATGGCAGAACCAAAGCTCCTCCCCAAATCAAGCCGCCCAGATTAGCAAATTGCCCGTGTTCAATTTTGGGATGCCTTTTATAGCTAACCACTTTTCATTTATATACATGTAAATCTACATAGATGAGAGATATGGGTAAATGGAAGGATGAGTATTTACTCATATCTAAGTCCCCCTCTGCGCCCCATAATGCTCCCCATTTGTGGCGCTCACCTGGCCCCATCATCCTCCACTAGACACTATTGTCTCCATGCACGACAAGCACTTCAAACACGGAGGCCAAGACTTTTCTTGCTTTTGCATCGCCTTCCTGGCCCCACAGGCCCATAGCCCCACAGCATCTGGGGCAGCACCATACCATAGCATAGGTGCTCAGAAAACACTCCTCGAATTGAATAGAGCAAAGGAAAGTAAAACCCTGAGGAATTCTAGGAGTGAGGGAGCTGGAGTTACATTCTTGGATACTAGGGACAAAGCCCCCCTGCTGCGTGTGCCCCACGTGGCTTCTGCCCACAGGGCCCACAGCCCCTCCGTTGCTTCCTCCCTCTGCTCGCTCTGCTCTAGTCAGACTGAGCTCTTTCAGTTTTTCGAAAAACAACGGTGTTCTTTCCTGACACCCGTTATCCTTGTCATGTCAACTGAAGAACAACTTCTAATTGTTTTTCGTGTCTCAGCTGAAAAATCATCTCCTCTGAAGCCCTCATTGCCTCCTCAGGGAGAGGTTAAAGTCTCCCTCTGTGTACTCCCATGGCGGCTACTTTCCTCCTTGGTAATCCTCACCCCATAGGTAATGTTCAAGAACTCTCCTTACTGATGTCCTTTAGATTTGCTGAGAGGCAAGGGACTGTGGCTGTCATGCCCACCATTGTATTCCCAAATACCTAACATAGTAGATGTATTGTTGGACGCTGGGCTACCAGATGGGTCGATGGGTAGAAGGATGAATGGATGCATGGATGGTGGGATGGATGAGTAGATAGATTGGTGGATTTGGTCTGTCCTGACCCCCTCTATGGAGCTGGAGATCCAGGGCTCTGCTCTGGGTTGACCTCTCCGGAGCTGAGCCCAAGAGGTACTTGGGCTGTGGAGGCCATTTGCTGTGAGGGGTAGGTCAATGGACAGACCCAAAAATATGGAGGCAAATAAAAAAACCCAGAAAACTGAAGGGAAGACCAAGGAGGAGAGAAAGGTGTGTTCTGAGGATGAAGGACCATAGCCAGGAAAAAGGAAGAACAGGAGACTGAAAATTGCCTTGTGGGGGGCTATACTTAGTGTTAGGGCCCATTAAGTGGAGGTTTTCTGCCTTCTGATGAGAAAAACACAAATGTTTTAATGATTTTTTGAAAGATTTTATTTATTTATTTGTTTATTGAGAGTGAGTGAGTGAGTTGGAGGGGGAGAAGAGGAAAGAGAATCTCAAGCAGACACCATGCTGAGCACAGAGTCTGATCCAGGGCTTGAGCTGATGACCCCAAGATCATGACCTGAGCTGAAATCAAGAGTCGGAGGCTCAACCAACTGAGCCACCCAGATGCCCCACACTAAGCTGTTTTAGACAAACATACAAACTTGAGGAGAGAGTCACCATTTAAAATATTTTCTCCCAGAAGTTAAACACAACGATATCCTCTGTTGTTCTACTTTCTGATTTCATCAAGTCAGTAACCTAATGATGGACTATAAATCTCCAATTTATCATGCCCTAGCTCAGTGTTGTTGTTTTTTATTTAAGATTTTATTTATTCGGGGGAGAGAGAGTGCACAAGGCGGAGGGGAGGAGCTAAGGGAGAGGGAGAAGCGGACCCCCCGCTGAGCGGAGAGCCCAACTCCAGGCTCCATCCCAGGACGCTGGGATCATGACCTGAGCAGAAGGCAGACGCTTAACGACTGAGCCACCCAGGCGCCCCCTGACTCAGTGGTTCTTAAACCTGTCTGGAGATTGGAATCACTGGAGAGCTCTTAAAAAACATCCCCATGCTTGGGTCCCACCCCTGAGATTCTAGTATATGACACTGCAGAATTATCCCCGGTGACACAGATTCGAAGGCACAGTTGCCAGACAGCTACTCTCGCTGCTCAAGAATGCTACAATCTTGCTTCTCCAAGTGTGGCTCATGGGCCGGCAGCATCAGCCTTACCCAGGAAGAAGCTTGTTAGAAATGCAGAATCTCAGGTCTCACCCAGACCTACTCTGTCAAAATACACCTTTCAGCAAGATCCCTAGGTGATTAATATGCACATAACAGTTAGAGGAAGAACACAGCTCTAGTTAACCCAGAAGTTATAAGGATCCAGAGAATATCCACCAAGCACTGGACCAAGATAAATAGGTCTCTACTAGTTTGCTAGGGCTGCTGTAACAAAGTACCACAAACTGAGTGACTAAAACAATGGAAATTTATCGTCTCACTGTTCTGGAGGCTGAAGTCTGAAATCAAGGTATGGCAGGCTTGGTTCTTTTTGAGGGCTGATGGGGAAGGGTCTGGTCCAGGCTTCTCTCCTTGGCTTGACAGTTGCCATATTTTGTGTTCACATGGTGTTCTTCCTGTTTGAGTGTCTGTGTCCAAATTCCCCCTTTTCATAAGGACACCAGTCACATTGGATCAGGGGCCCCTCCTACTCCAGACTGCTTCATCCTACTTTAAATAATTACATCTGCAATAACCCTGTTTCCCAGTAAGGTCACATTCTGAAGTACTGGGGCCTTCTGCATATGAATTTTTGCATGACACACTCCAACTCCTAACAGTGCCCAAGAGAAGGCCAATAATTAGGCATCCCTTCAAACACACTTCTGTATTTTTCATAATCTATAATTGTTTTTTTAAGATTTTATTTATTTATTTGACAGACAGCACAAGTAAGCAGAGTGGCAGGCAGAGGGAGAAGCAGGCTTCCTGCCGAGCAGGGAGCCCGATGTGGGGCTCGATTCCGGGACCCTGGGACCATGACCTGAGCCGAAGGCAGACGCTTAACCATCTGAGCCACCCAGGTGCCCCCATAATCTAAAGTCTAACCTAAAGCAACTTATTCTAAGTCATGAGAAATAGGAAATAAAGGACAAAATGAGAAGTTTATAGTTTTCCTTTCAGGATAAAGCCTATCCCACCCTCCATTTCCTCCTTCTCTTATCTCTTTGCTTCTACCCCCATACTAAAAACAAAAGAAAAGAATGATTTCAGTAACCAGGGAAATGCTAATTTACAACAGGATATGATAACAAGAGCTTGCTAGAGTGCCAAAGCAAAGTACCATGGACTGGGCGGCTTAAACAACAGGGTTTTTTGTTGTTAACAGTTCTAGAGACTAGAAGTCCAAAGTCAAGGTGTAGGCAGGTTGTTTCTTCTGAGGCCTCTCTCCTTGGCTTGTAGATGGCCATCTTCTTCATCTTCCTCTGGTTTTTCTTCCATGCATGCCTGTGTCCTAATTTCTTCTTATAGACACTAGTCATATTGGATTGGGGCCCACCCTTATGACTTCCTTTACCCTGACCACCTCTTTCAAGGCCAGGTCTCTAAATACAGTCCTATTCTGAGGTCCTGGGGGTTAGGACCTCAACATATGAATTTTGAGGGGTTGCAGTTTGACACAATGTGACCCATGGCAAGCAAAGTTGGTTTTAACTGCTTGCAAGAAGAACAAAACCAAAGGTTGAACCAGTATAGGGAGTCCACGTGTTGTAAACTGTATGGTCGTTTTGCTTAAATGGTGGTCCCTTTGAATTCAGTGCCCAGTTTGCTAACTGTCGTCTCCTGCGGGGAGGGGCCTGGGCCTGTGTAGCAACAGCTCGGTTCAGGGCAGCCCCTGCACCTTGATGAAGTATGCTGGCCTTCCGAGCCTCCCTCTTTTATTGTCACCAGGGTCCCCTGTGCCACTAAAAAAGCTGTGGTCACAGAGCTGATGTGCATATACAGCCCTGTTCCGCGAGGCAGAACAGAACCAGCTGCCCGCCCCACGGCCTGGCTCTCTGTTTATGTCTCTTTTCCTCCTCGGCCCTTTGCACCAAGATTTCACAGGAAACATCACCTTGCTTTTCTGACCAGTTTCTCTGTTCCTGATATGGGAACAGCAAGAGAGAAAGACATGGAACAGGACAGACCAGGAAAAGGAGAAAATCTGAGATGAATTGCTAACTAGATGGGTGTTTTCACTTTTAGAGGTGGCCTCAATAGCCATTAACATTTTTCATAGCACAGAAAAGGTTGGGAGGCTGGGGATACCCCCGGTCCCTCCATTAATAATTTGCGTTGTATAGAATTACATTCAGAATCTGAATTTCAGAGGACTTCTTATTTAATATGTATCTTATGATATGTAGAACCAAGTTAAAATTCTTAATCTCGGTTAATGTATCTTAACATACATTTTGATAATGTGTAGGACTACTTAATTTAGCATAATTATCAAGATGAACCACATCTAACATTACAAGAAAATTGCAACCTGTCATAAAATAAGAGGGTCATATTATAGCAGAGTCCTCACCCTCTGAGTTTGCCAGTTAGAAAAGCCAAATAATGCAAATAAATCGTCACTCCCCAGTTTGATGCTTCTTTGGTGATTTGATTAATTATTGTGAAGTGAAACAGCTAACAAAGAAGGATAAATAAAAATAACTTCTTGCATCCAGAAAAGGGTGTAAATTTTAACTCCGATGTATGACAGCAAATGTAAGCAAGAATTATAAACAATGGGGCCGGCTGAATGAATTAATATGCATCAGCCTTTATTGCTGGAAATAGGCCCCTGTGTCGTACTGGTACACTGTGGTTCCACTCAACTGCAGATCTGGCATTTCTTTTCCACTTTTCCTGTGAATTTGAAACTGTGTTCTTATTAACAATGAAGAAACACCAGGGCAAAAGGGGGAGACTGGAAATGTGTCCCATCTGTCTGGGTGCTTTGCCTTTCTTTCCTAGACCCTGCTATTTTTATAAAGTGTTTCGTTTCGGTTTTGTTTGAAAGATGAATGGAATACAATCATTTCTCTTCACTTAATACAGACTAGCTAGCTAACTCTGCAGACATTAAAGTCCCACTACCAATTTCCTGCTGGCCAATTTCTACTTGTCTCCTCTTTGGTTCCTTGTTCATTAAAAGTCAAATCCCAACTCCAAAAGCTATTCTAAATATTTTAGCTTTCTTTAATCCCCTAACCCAGGCTGACCTCTAAGCACCGACTGTATCAAGTTTAAGAGAAGTGCCAAGCACAGACCTGGCACCTATTAAGCACTTAATAGATATTTGTGGAGGGTCCTACCACTCCAGTATGTATCTGTCTACACATAAAGACGTATTCCCTTAATGCTCTGCCCTCAATCTCACCCCTTTCTGGTTCTGGGGAGACCTTCTGCCACACACTTGCATCTTTTTTTTTTTTTTTTAAAGATTTTTAGAAAAAGATTTTATTTGAGAGAGAGAAAGCATGCATGTGTGCACACACACATGATCGGGGGAGGGGTGGAGGAAGAGGGAGAAGCAGACTCCCCGCTGAGCTGGGCGCCTGATTTGGGGCTCAGTGCTGGGTTCGAGATCATGAACTGAGCTGAAAGCAGACACTTAACCGGCTAAGCCACCCAGGCACCCCTAAGATTTTTTTTTAAGCTCTCCACCCAAGGTGGGGCTCCAGCCCAGGATCCCTAGATGAAGAATCACGTGTTCCTCCCACTGAGTCAGCCAGGCGCCCGCACCCCCCTCCCAACTTGCATCTTCTATACCTTCTCAACTGCTCTCTTTCCTAACTGCTCCTTTTTGGCCTCCCAACATGTTGCCCACAAAAAAAAAAAAAAAAAAGATTTACAAAACAATCACAAAGCAACAATAACAAAAAAACAAAACAAAAAACAACCAACCTGCTAAATAAACCAAAACCAAACGGAAAACAACAACAACATTGTAAACTCGCCATTAAGGCTCTTAATCCCCTGAAAACAGACTCATTCCATCACAAAATAGGCCCCCCTTCCCGGCTGTCAAATATGTATGCACCTGGGTCCAGAGGAGGGTATACACCTTCCTCTACTGAACCTTTCTGCCCAGAATAGGCCACTTGGCATGGGTGTCGAAGAGACCCTCTCCCCGCATCTCCCTCCATCATCCCTTTATCCTCCCTCTGGATACTCCAAGCCTTCCCTTCCTTCGGTGCTTTGTGGATCTACACCAGCAACTCCCATTTGTCCTGGATTCTCATATTCTTTAGCATGGAGCACCTTCAACACCATACCAGCCCTACTGCTGGCCTGGATTGCCTCTCGTCACATAGCATGGATGTGTGATATTGCTGCAAGGCCCCCATCCCACAACGCCAGATGCCAAGGAAGGATAATGGGGGCGAGGGACAGTTTCTCCTGACCTGACCGCTCTGTCCATCTGCCTTTCTATTTCTCTTTATTTCCTGATAAATTTCTCTAAATGGTCAAAAACTGCAGCTCCCATTCCCTTGTTTTCCAAGACTGATTTTGGCGTAAACTACCATTTCCCTCTCTAGGGAAATGCTCTCTAGGGCCACTCTCTAGCACCCTTCTGAGCGTGCACTTTCCCCAGCTTCCCTTTGTCTAGCCCCAGAGCACCCCTTCCATATCTGTCCTTGGGCCCTCAGTCATTCCCTCTTTCTGTTCCATAAACCCATCCAGCGCCCATGGCTTAAAGTTTCCCATCTCTTTTCCTCATCAAAACTTCCATTCCCATTTATGCACATTTAATAGCTCTGCCTGGCCTGCTAGGTTCAGAGGGCTTATGGACTGTGACTTCACGCAGACTCAAACCAGCTTGTCATGAAATCATCAGATTCAGTCACCTCTCCAAAAGAAGTCGATGCCAACATTTTTCTTTGGCATCTGTTTAGTGGGCATCTGGTCTTAGTATTGCTAAGTACCCAATTTCACCGAGCCAGTCATGCGTTCCCCACATCATTCACTAAAGCCAGAAGTAAAGTAGGCATGCGTGCGTGCGTGTGTGTGTGCGTGCGTGTGTGTGTGCGCGCGTGTGTGTGCGCGCGCGCATGCACCCAGCTACTGTGGGAAACTAACCTCAGGTTACAAGTCTTAATACAATGTGGAGGAAATGAAGCAGGGTCACACTAAGGTTTCCAAAAACACATCATGTGTTTTCATTTTTCCTACTATTATTGCAAAGTACAAAAGCCAAAGCTTCTGTATTTAAGTTTACTGATTATCCTGTGTCATTAACTTTCCATTAACATTTTATTCCTGGTCTCAGTCTTACTTTTGTTAGGGCGCTTTTACCCCACACCTGCTCAGGTGACAGCTGACACCTTTCGACATCTCTCACCTGACAACAGCTCTCTTGTGCCGACGGAGGCTTTGGTCATCTTAGCGTCATTCCTCAACATCACCTACCTTTGGGAGTGATGGCGTTCTGTTTAGTGGGCATCTGGTCTTAGTATTGCCATGGTGGGACACTGTTGAAGAGCTTGGTACCAAGAAGTATGAGGGGAGGGACTTGCCCTAAAGAAGCTATAAATACTTGCAGTGATAACAGAAAGTTCAAGGTGTTATTAGCAGTGGAATGGTAAGTGGGGCTGAAACCATTAAACAACACATAGGGATCAGAGCGGAGAGAGGGAGAGGCCGAAAGGGCTCCAGGGTTGGATAGGAAGGGATTAAAGCGGTGGGCTTGGGGCACCTGGGTGGCTCAGATGGTCGGTGTCTGCCTTCGGCTCCGGTCATGATCCCGGGGTCCTGGGATCGAGCCCCATATCAGGCTCCTGGCTCAGCGGGGAGCCTGCTTCTCCCTCTCCCTCTGCCTCTCCCCCTGCTCCTGCTCTCTCTCTCTCTATCTCTGTATCTCAAATGAATAAATAAAATCTTTTAAAAATATAAATAAATAAAGCTGGTAGGCTTAACATATCGAACAAAATAAGCCGTTGGTCAAAAAGGAGGTAGGCCAACAAAGAGGATCTAGCTCGTGGAGAGTCCATGAGACAATGACTGGCAGGGTCCCCTGGCACACTGCCAGGGAGAGCAACCAGTGTGAGTAGCCAGTCTACTGTGAGGATGGAAGCAGCAGGCTAGCAGAGCCAGATGCCATTATGCACAAAGAGGTTCTGATTGTTTGCTCACCAAGCAACCCGCTGACGGTTTGCACCCCATGTCTTATTCCGGCCCAGCTTATATATATGAAACAATTGTGTGTAAGACAATCCAGCCAGTCTCCTTGGAAAGAATATTTTTCACGGTCATTTTTATTGCATTCTGATTTGACACATCAGGCTCTTGTGAGATTTTCAATGTGAGTCAGCCTCCCTGAGCGCAATCAGCTCTGGGACACTGAAAAGATTAGATTCCTCTGAGGTTTTACAGCTGATGGCCAAACTCCATACCTAGGACAGAGACTGGGATTTGTTTCCTGAAATGGATTCTCCCTTCTTCTGTGAGTAGCAGAACTTCTGAATTTTAGCTAGGTACATGACCTCACAAAATAAAGATTCCATTTCCTGCTTCCCTGTACCTTGTGGCTGTATGACTACATTCTGGCAGAAGAAACATACATAGAAGTAATATACACAAGTTCCAGCTCTTGACCTTAAAAGGAAAGAATATGCTCATGTGCCCTATACCCTTTTCCTCCTTCCTGCTTGCTGAAAGGTGGACAGGTAGACTCAGATGAGTTAAAAAATGGCTTAAAAGATGGTGCTTCCAGGACCCCAGGTCCCCAAGACCACGGAGTCAGCAATTCATCCCTGAACTTTTTACTCTCAGTGATTACATGAGAAATAGTATCTATGCTGTTTAAGCTATTATTATTTAGTTGGATAGAGAGACCGTACCTAGCAAATAGTGAACCATAATCAGTTCTTCCTTTGGAGGACAACTGCTCTATCTTCTCCAGGCCATTTGCTTCCATTCATCTCACTGGGGGCCTCTCCACCGGAAACATCTACAGTAAGTCCAGCTCATGCTATAATCAAACGAACAATATGATGAAAATGGAATACCAAAGTACTAAGAAAATATGCACAGGGACAAGTTAAAAGGGAAAAATGATAGCAACCACCGTTATATGTCGAGCACATTAAAGGATCAGGGTAGTTAATTTGCCCAACAGCCCAATTTGGTAGATATTATCTCTATTTTTAAACCAAGGCACAGGGAGTTAAAATTTTTCCCCAAAGTAACACAGCTAGAAAGTAGCAAACCTGGGCGCCTGGGTGGCTCAGTCGTTAAGCATCTGCCTTCAGCTCAGGTCATGATCCCAGGGTCCTGGGATCGAGTCCCACATCGGGCTCCCTGCTCCACGGGAAGCCTGCTTCTCCCTCTCCCACTCCCCCTGCTTGTGTTCCTGCTCTCGCTGTCTCTCTCTGTCAAATAAATAAATAAAATCTTTAAAAAAAAAAGTAGCAAACCTAGGATTACAATCCAATTCTATCTGAATCCAACACACTTTACTGGCCAAGTCAAACCCCATGCATAAGTCAAATTGGTAAAACAGCAATTCTCACACCTTTACACATCAGTATCCTGGCTGTGGTGGGAGGCCAGACTGGGAAGAAGTCAAGATGATGTGTTTCAGAAAGATTTTATTCTTATTCAATCCCGAAATGCTTACGTACAAGAAGAGGGGGAATTGTTCAGGATAGCAAGTGCAGAAAATTCATCAGATCATTAACTTGTAGAACAAATAACCATTACTCCAATTGAGCACTTCCTGTGGAATGACTTAGGCATCTGAGCAACCTGTGCTTGAGGCCTGTTGTTCAACTGTGTCATTAAATCTCACGGTGACCTGGACCACACTGATCAGCGCTAACCTTTTTAACAAGTCCCCAGAAAGATGTAAATGTTTTTAATTAAATCATTTTATCTTGAAATAACTCCCATATTTAAAGTACTTTGTTTTTTTAATAAATTTTTTAAGATGCTAAATTAATGTTCTCCTTGTTCACCTGTTGCTTCTTAGAATAAATATTAAAATGGAGTGCTCATCATGCCAGGCATTCTGCTAGCTTTTGGGAATGAGGGGATGAATAGCCCCAGGGGGACCCATCGGAGTGGAAAACACTCATCCCTGTGAATAATGAATCACAGGGGCGCCTGGGTGGCTCAGTCAGTTAAGCGTCTGCCTTCAGCTCAGGTCATGATCCCAGGGTCCTGGGATCCAGCCCTGCATCAGGCTCCCTGCTCAGCGGCGAGCCTGCTTCTCCCTCTCCCTCTGCCCCCAATGTGTACTTGTGCTCTCTCTCTCTCTCTCTCTGGTGCTCTCTCTCACTTAAATAAAAAAAAAAAAAAAATCAGAAAAATGCAACAGGCAGAATCCTAGCGGTACAGAGCAACCACGATGTGGGAGTTCTTGGCCCTTACTCAAAGGAGGGAGGTTTTCAGAGCTGCCCTGTCTTGTCTCCCTTGGTACCCGACCATTCTCTCGTCATCTCCACGAGTCTCTCAGGAGAGAACGCTGGGAGAGAGTGACTGCATGTCAGGTAGATAGTTGCTTGTCAAACACATTATAAAACATCGTATTTGTGCCAAAATACATAAAATTGAAATATAGGCAATCTGGTCAATGTCTCTTTCTTCTGGACTGGTGGCCCACCATTGTTGTAGGAGAGGTGAACTTTCTCAGTTCCCTGAGAAAAACTGCAAAGCTCAATTAACTTGGTAGTTTTTAGAAAATATAATTTGCTTAATTAATTTTAGGACTAGCTTTGTGTATCATGCTGCTTTACCATTATTATATCTGTGATATTTTGTTAGTGATTTCTTTAAAACGTCATCAGGAAAGAGGCAGCAGCAAAATCAATATTAAATAAGGACATATCTGGGGCACCCTGGTGACTCAGTTGCATATCTGAGTCTTCACTTCAGCTCAGGTCACGATCTCATGGGTTGTGAGAT
Organism: Eumetopias jubatus; assembly: GCF_037043125.1. NCBI lineage: Eukaryota > Metazoa > Chordata > Mammalia > Carnivora > Otariidae > Eumetopias > Eumetopias jubatus. Next base: position 55,619,627 of record NW_028274820.1, on the reverse strand, counting down.
TGAGCTTCATGTTCGGCTCCGCACTCAGTGGGGGTCTGCTTGGATATCCTCTCCCTCTGTGCTTCACCTATGCTCGCTCTCAAATAAATAAATCGGAATAAATAAATAAGGACATATCTTCAAAGTTATTTAACTTTAACTTTTTAGCTGTAAAAAATTTCCCAAAGCAATCAGACAGGTGGCTACCAAGCTCCCAAGAAGGACTGACTATGGAGTAGTAAAGGCAGGGGAATCCATATTCAGAGAGCTGTAGCATCAGTAAAGAATTTTGACATTATATTTATGGGCACAAGAAAGTACACTGATTTTTGACGAGTGCTGTCAAAATCCTGTTGCAGTCATAATTCCACATATATAGTGGGGAAGAAGACCGAAGATGTGGCTCAGACTGGCCAGTAACCAAAAGAATATAAAATGTTTAAAAAGAAAACCTCTTATATCCAAAATTTGTATTAAACTTCTGCTTTTATTTCCATGGAAGGTAATAGCCTCGTTTATTGGGGTATATTTGTATATTTGAATAAACCAATTCCAGTTTGTAAGTTATGTGACATTTTATACTAAACACAATATAATTTCAAGTGCTAATAATAAGTTCCACACATGTTATTACTTCTGAAAAATCGCTGAAGGAATAACACCTCAGAGAAGAATATCTGTTTTAAACAGATGCATGAAAACAGTCATGAACTTAACAGTAGGAAAATGGTTCAAGAAGCAGTGGTGTGTTCAAAGAGTAAACTATTAGCCAGAAAGATGTTCTTTTCAACAGTTCGAACTTGTGAAAATACTGGCAGTAGAATGTGAATTGAAAAGGCAGGATACAAAGTCGAGGGTGCAGTGTGGACTTGTTACCAGACTCAGGTCCTTGGACCCAGGCATGGTAGAAAGGAGGCTGGACCCAAAATTTAAAGGCACAGGCAAGGCTTTATTGGGACTACGGCTGCCGCTGAAGGGAGACCCAGTTGTGACAAAGGTGTCAGACTGGCTCCCCGAACAACAGCCAGGGAAAGTTTGGAAGGACTTGAGGCGGGAAAGGAGTGACATGTGAGCATGTAAGGACGGGGGGTTATTAGCACCCGAGTACTTCAAGGTCATGCTTCTTTACATGTTGAATCTCCACCCCTGGGCGTGATTTTTAGTATTATCTTGAGTGGGCAAGTTGGTGTCAGTTCAGCACTGGGGTCCGTCTCGGCGCAGACTGGCTTGGACCTGTCTGGGCTTGCTCCTCAGCGGGTGCTTTGCTCTGCAAGAAAAGCGCAGGGAACTTTCCAGGTGCACAGAGGCTTGTTCTGGTTCCCAAGGTCCCCAACGGTCTCAGCCTGAGCCTTGTAAACAATGAAGCAAAAGAAGTGAGCGTAGAAAATGGCTGGAAGAGTAAAGAGAAGGATCCATTCACTGAGGTTATTTCTCAGTGGGATTTTGAGTAATTCTTATTTTCTTTTTTGTGTCTTTTGTACATATTCCTTCCTTCCCCTTTCCTTTCCTCCTCCCCCTAGCCACCCTTCCTGTCTTTCTCCTTCCCTCTTTGGATTGATTACCTGCTAAGTGCCAGGCAATATCTAGACCAGAGAATAACCAGATACAAATAACAGCATCCCCTGAGGAAGTAGAAGCCCCCTGAGAAGCCTCGAAGCTTCCAAAATGGCTATCGATGGATTGAGGATGCCATTCCCGTCCTGGGGCTGTCAGAGATGGGGGCGAGAATGTCATTCTGAAACATGTAATAACGACAACAATAATTTAAAACAAAAACAACTTCTTTGTATTTTCAAGTGAAATGTAGCCGGTGGTTATTCTATTGTAAATTGCGGACACCTTTGGACAAACAGACTATAGATTTTTCCATACAGAAATGCACAAAACTAGGGGCGCCTGCGTGGCTCAGTCGTTAAGCATCTGCCTTCGGCTCAGGTCATGATCCCAGGGTCCTGGGATGGAGCCCCGCATTGGCGGCTGGGGGGACTTGGCAGGAGGGGGGCTCCCTGCTCAGCGGGGAGCCTGCTTCTCCCTCTGCCGCTCCCCCTGCCTGTGCTCTCTGTCTCCGACAAATAAATAAAATCTTAAAAAAGAAAAAAGAAGAGCCCGAACTAGCACCGATCTTCTGACGTGGGTGTGAGGAAGCACGAGTCATTTTGGGTTCTCCCCAGAGGATCCTGGAGAACGTCTGCAGCCTCGAAGGCTCAGCGGTGGGCAACTGCCGAGGGGAGCAACTCAGCTTTGGTGCATCTGCCACTTGTCACACGCCTGCTTCTGACTTAGTGCCTTGTGGGTGGACTTTGGGGATTCAAGAGGGAGACAGCAAGGCAGGCCATGGGTTCTTTTGACCCTCTGCAGCCTGGAGGCCTCTTTTGAGAACACTGCCTGCTCTCCTGGACTCCTCTCTTAACGTCTGAGGGACGGACTCCCCACTCCCTCCCCAGGGGAGCCCTCGGCAGGGACTCTGAAGGCCCACCGGTCCACGGTCCTCGGTTGGCAAAGACAAAAGCCATTTACGCCTGGTGACTGAACAGCTGTAGGAGAATATGAAAGCTTTCTCTTTCTCAGACCTCACCATACACTTTCTTTTGCTTTCGTACAGTTTTTTTTTTTTTTTCCTTCCTTTCTTTTTTGGTCTGAGAGGTTGTTTTGAAAGACCAGCTGAATTGTAGCTCAGGAGAAAAAAAAAAAAAGAAAATTGAAAAGACAAGTAAGCATCCAGAAACCTGGAAAGAAAAAAGAAAATCTCATGAATATAACTCTGACCTCAGCTGACTCAAATAAGGTGTTCATTACCAGATGATTAGAACCACCTACACAGGACAAAGTGAATTTCTAATCAACAGGTAGTAATAGCAAAAGCCCCTCAACAGCCAAGAAGCATTAGAGTGGATTATCCATGAAGAGAGGATTAGAAAAAGAGAGACCCAGGATCCAGCAAAGGAAACCCCAGCGGCCAGCTGGCTAATGTTTGGGATAATAATTCCAAACGTATTAAAATAAATTGTGATAAAGAAAAGGCTGAAGGCAATAAAAGCAAGCTTCACACGATACTGTATATTGTGGATAAAATCATGCACATTTGCAACAATCACTTCCCCAGAGGCAGGAGGAACAGGCACCACCAGCAGAGACTGGTAGAATTTAAAAGACACAAAGCTTGACGTGTGTTAACAAGAGTTGCTAGAAGGTGGGGTGGGGACTTAAAACAGAGTCGGCCGATAGACACCCTCCTGGTCCATTTTTCTGCAGCCTGAGGACCATTTCACAATGTTGAAATGGGAAGGAAATAGGAGGAGGCAACTTAACTCCTCCACCGTCTTAAATTCGATCTTGCTGGAGGACTTCATTCTCATTAGCAAGGACAGAAATGTCTTTTCTTTCTTCACACTTAGGGAGTGTTGCCAGCAATGCAGATGCAGAGGGTTAAAACCCCTTTACCCTCCTTGCAGCTCTGCTCCACCAGGGAAAGCACGAGGATTCAGCAGCTCACAGGAGAGTGGAGTGACCTGGTTTTGTTTTCCCCATATCCAGAGCCTGCCTTGTCTTGAGTATCTGCCATTTTCTTGTTGAGTATTTCTTGCCTGTTTGAGGTGGTCTTGTGTTACTTCCGGGAAATCTGTACATGTTATTTATTTAAATGCCTTCCATCATTTTTTTCCATTTTTAGTCTAGGTCAGTAAAATCCAACACCTGGTCTAAGCTGGGGGGACATCACTGGGCGCCAACCCTTTGTTCCTGTAATTATAGGCTCCTTCTTAAACGTTTTCTTCGTGAAGTCTGAAATTCCTTTATCCTTAATTTTTGAGTGATTAATGGTGTCTATACTGAGGAGTCTCCTTTCTGAGTTGATCTGAGAGTATGTGATGAGTCCTTGGCTCAAGTTAATACCATCCATTGAACTATGAAGTTCCTAACCTGCAGTAGGCACTGTTTGAGGTGAAGTGAGGACAAGATGGTTTTATGGTTTATGGGGAAATCGGACATGCACTACATAATTAGAGCAGTGGGTGAAGCAAAAGAATAAAGGCTCTCAGGGGGCTCCTTGGGCAGCCCAAAGAGAAAGCTCCTGATTCTTTTAATGAGGAGGCAAAGAAATGTCTGGAGAGGCTCTGAATGTGAATTAACCTTGAAGAAAGAGTAAGAAGCCAGAGGTCAAGGATATGCATGTGAGGGGAAGAGCAAGAGGCATTTGCCCAGGAGCTGGGAGGGAAGAGAGCTCCTGACCTGTTGAGGGAGCTGCAGGAAGTTTGCCCTGGATGGCAGGCAAGTGTGTGCTGGCGTTTTGAGGTTGGCGGGGAGGGGGTAGGATAGGGGGAGGTTGCAGGAGATGACCAAAGGGGAGTCAGGGGCCAGATCATCCCCACTAGGATGCCCTATGAAAGAATTTCACCAAAGCAGAGTTTGCTGCGTACTGAATGTCGCACTAACCATGCTTTGCTCCTATCCTACCTTCCAGCTCATTACATCTTGCTAAATATTCCAGTGTCCTCTGATTAGGATAGCTGTTCATCTGGTTGGTCTTGGTGCGTGTTGATACACGAGAATGTCAGGAGGCCCTTACATAATTTGCCTCCTCTGGTAGATGTCTCAAGGAATCAGACCAAGGTTAAATCTGTTTTCCCCAAACCTGGTGTTGCCTTGTACAACCGTCTAACCAAAGAGCTGCAAATCTGTCAACAAGCGTTTAGAACAGAAAACTGGGGACCTGGAGCCACCAAATCAGTTCAAAACTGAATGGTCTTTCCCCAAATCTACCAAGTTATTGCACTGCAGATGGGAAATCATGCGAGAGATGTCTGTGTTTGTGAGGAGCAGGAAAAGTTAATGGGGTCAGCCTATGGACATAATTGTTGAGAGTAAGAATTTTTTTTAATAAAAATAGTTCATTTATGGAATAATGCTTGTTGAATCAAGTGAAGCAACAAAAGATAGATACCTCTGAAGGCACAATTATAATTCATATTAATCTACACTAAACACAATAAAACAATATAAGAATGGAGGTAGTCTGATCTAGTGGTTACTAGCCTGGGCATATGGGTCAGACAGAGTAGTTTTAAAATCCTGGGCACGCCACTTGCTAGCTAGGTGACCATAGACAGCTTACTAGGTTTCTCAAAGCCTCAGTTTTCTTATCTGCCAAATGGGAACAATGGTACCACCCCCCCCCCCCAGGGAATTGGAGCGAGGATTAAATGAGAGAACGTCTTAGGTGCATGCATGCAGCTGACCAGGTAATGGCCATATGTTCGCTGGTGCTATTTTAAACCTGATGGGGTAAGTAGGGTCTTAGCAACTCCATTAATTGCTCCCGGAGGCCAGTGCCTCTGCTAAGAAATATATTCCCATAGCATCTGATTCTACCATTGCTTGGGAACACGTCTATGATGCGGTATAGTTGCCTAGTTGTGTGACTTGCCCGGTCCCCCAGACTGTGAGAACCTTGAACCTAGGGATTATGTCTTGTTCATCACTGACTTTCCAGGTCTTGGCACCATGTCTGCCACTGGGTCCCCTCGAATGACTTCTCTTCGGCTTCGGGTAAGAAGAAATCTGTCATGATCAGAAATGCATCTTTTTCACTCTGAGCCAAACTGCCGTTATTATAGCAAATAAAAAATGCACAAAGGTTAACTAACGGCATTTAGGATGCTGGCTTACAGCTTTAGCAGAGGAGGAGCCTGGATTTTAAAGCAGGTTTTGCCAGTTGGTGGCTGTGACCTTAGGAAAGTTACTTAATTTCTCTGAGACTCCAAATTGCCATCTTAAAATGGGGATAAGACAACAAATGAGAGAAAATATGGAATGTGCCTGATATAGAGTAGGCTGCCATCAAATGAAAAATGCTGATTTTATTAATGTCGTCTAAATTGTGTTAATACTTTTGCTGATGTTTTTGAGTACTTGGAATACCCATTAGTGTATGATTTTATTGACTATGTATATAATAGTAACTAATATTTATTGAAGGATCTTTATTTGCCAGGCACTGTTTTAAATGCTTTATTGATGTATTAATCATCATAATAACTCTAGGATAGTGTACCATTATTATCATCAACCCATTTTACAGATAAGAATACCGAATAAAAAGAGAGCAGCAATTTTCCTAATGCAAAGTTAAGTAATGTGCAGACCACAGACTCATACCCCCGCATCCAGGTCCATACCCTTGACTGTCACCCTCATCAAGGACAGACCAAGAATGTAACCGAAGACAAGTGCACGGTGGAAGGGGGACTGAGGTGCTAGCCCCCTGCTCTGCTTCTTCGGAGACAAAATCCCTCCCAAGTCTGAGATTTCATTTCCCTTCTGTAATACACGAGGAATCCTGTTTGACCTCACAGAACTCCAGCATCAAGTGCAAACATACTACTTTTGATTTCCATAAGGGTCTCCTGGAAACCATACTGTGAAGTAAATCATTGCCAAGTGTTGCATATTTTCCCACAGGAATTATGTTCTAATTGGGGGTTGTATTCTGGAACAAGCCCTCAGAATCAAGTAAATCATCAATATGAGCCAAAATGTGTCAAAGGAGGAGCTATAAAACAACCATAAACCTATAGCAGGTTTTAACAAATAAAATTATCTTCCAGGTTCTGCTAAATAGGCACACAGTACGATACCCAGATCAAACAAATACGTAAAGAGGAAAGCACCACTCACAAACTGAACCCATGGGAATTGAGTGTCCTTGCTATCAGTAACCCCTAATTTATAATAATATCGCTCTGTTTAGAGGTTAGAATAATTTCAGAGGAAATCATTCTATGGCTTGTGGCTTCCAAATTTCTCTGGGAAAGCAGAGGCGTTCAAAATAATTCCAGTGACCTTCACGTTGTTCTTAGAATCAGTCTTTTCCAACTTAGTCACTACAGCTTCTAAATATTTAAGGGACCATTGAGGACTCGTGGTTCAGAAGCCTTTTGAAACTGGTCTTTTAATTTATTTTCTGTTTTGTGATGCAGCCTCCCCACCACCTCGCTTCCCCTTGTCCATGTGAAGGACAGCTGGAAAGAGGGGGAAACCGATAGAGTTGGGGAATATTTAGCTTCTTGTTGCTTTGCGTTCTTATTAATAGACAAGTGTTTTAGGGCTGGTTGCACAAATACATACCCACAAGAGAGCCAAGCCCCTACTTAGAGATGTCCTGAGACCCTGTTGTCCAAATGGAACGGAAATAAAATAGTTATATGCATTGACCTAAACCATGAGGATTAAAATGTTTGAAACAGTGATTATATATAATATTCAGAACAATTATGATTATATGTAATAATGATCATATCGTTATTACTAAATGGAAGGAAGAGTTTATAGGACAATAGATGGGATTTCACAATTGTGAATAATAAGAGTATAAAGAAATCCAAAGATTGCTATTTTTTAGCAGAATTTTGATGATTATGTTTCCTTTTGACCCTCTAAATGTTCTTGTCTTTCCGCAAAGAACAGCTTCTTTGCAATAATATTTTTTTCAATTTCAAAAGAAAAATCTGGACTCCCAGATATGCATCTGTTTCTCTTTATTCCGGTATGAAATCCTTGAGTGACATTTGTAGGCTGTTGTGTGGTTTTAATGCATACCCAGGAATCGACAAGGTCTTTGCCCTATGAAAACATATTTATTAATAAAATAGAGCCTAATAACAGTAACTGAAAATGGAAATCTTACTTTTTAGCTCATTTTAAAAGGGAAGCTGAAAAGAGGCTGATAATTTCTAGTGTCCTGTAATTCTAAGTGTTTCCAGTAGATGGCACTGTTGTATAAAAGCAGTCCATCAACTAGGGTTAAGGGACTAAGGAAAGATTTTTGCCGTCTTTCTAGAAGAACCCTCTCTCCCCCAGTGGACAAATCATAGGAAAGAGGTGAATAATGAAGAGAATTTTTTTTTCCTGTGGTACAACATGGATGGCGTATTGTGAGAAAGTCGTATTCCAGTGTGTGTATGTTTGGTAATTCCAGGGACCGTACAGCTTTTGTCTATGATATTAATGGGGTTTGCAAGGTTAACCCTCTCTCTTCCCATGCCTCAATCCCCTAGTTTTTTGTTTTTAAGATTTTATTTATTTGTCAGAAAGAGAGAGAGAGCGAGCACAAGCAGGGGGAGCGGCAGGGAGAGGGAGAAGCAAGGCTCCCTGCTGAGCAAGGAGCCCGATGCCGGGCTCCATCCCAGGACGTTGTAATCATGACCTGAGCCAAAGGCAGCCACTTAACTGACTGAGCCACCCAGGCATCCCTCCCTACCCCCAAATTTAACAAACATTTGTTTTTAAAAAAAGAGACCAAGAAACCTGAGCTGTACCTTGATTCTTTCCCCATTATTACCATTCTGAGATAGCAGTATGGAGTGATGGATTGACCCATTTTTTGTTGTGTTGGTCGTTCATGTTTTCCATGGCTTGTTCACATTTGTAGAATTGCATATGGTGGAAAGGTCATATGCTTTGTACCCAAGAGAGTTCACATCTTGGCTTTTCCACTTGCTTGATCCCTGTCAGCCCCCATGGTCCTTGTCTGGAAGGAATGAGTCAATGACAAGTTCCAACGGTGCAGCTCTGAGGGATCAGAGCCTGGCAACATACCCTGCACAGAGCAGATCCTCAATAAATGATGGCTATTGATATTAAAACTGATATTGCCACAGGATCTGAGTAATTGATTCAATTATTCAGTGATCAATTTCTGGTCTTATTCAAACTTCGAACATTGACGTAGGGGGTAAGAAAATTGAGGTAAGAGATTGGCTAGCCTTCAGGTGGGATCAGTCCCTTCTTCAAGAAATACAGATCCAACAACTACTTCAGAGTAATGCGGGTACCCTGTGGCACATCTTATCAGAAACAAAATACTGTTTTGGTAAATCAGGATGCTCCTCACCGCTCAAGCACATGTGTTGCTGGCAGAGGGGTGATGTTTGTCCCACATGGCAATTGCTGACTCATGATTTCATATCCAAAATGGATCTTCTAAAACACATGGTGCAAAGCACTTGTTTTTCGTCAGAAATCTCCAGTTCAACAGGTTTTTTGCAGTTTTAACAACAGTTAGGTTATGTAAGGGAGTTAAACTTTGGTTCAGTACTATTAACTAACTGCCTCCGGGGTCTCACTGCTTCTAGGCTGTCCCAGCAGACAAGGCATGTCGTGTATGTATGCTAACCATACACACACATACGTCTGTATTTATTTCTCTACCTACGCGCACGCATACATGATCTTATGCTGACGCTCTGAGTCTAATCCAATACCACTGTGTTCGTTCTTGTTGAGGTTGTCTTCCTTCTTTCTTTATTTGTAACCTCTTGTTCTCTGATGGCGAGAACCCTACTCTCTTCATATTTGTTTCTTTGTTCAATTCTAGGGTACACATAAAATTGTTTCAGAAGAGCTAGCCGCCATCCCCGTTAGAAAAGAAGTGACCAGTGAAGGCATTTGTATGCAGGGTCTTTCACTTTTTAGCCTTATGGTATCAGGTCAAATCATGTTTTCCAAATTTACTTAGGTGAGTTCCTATTCTCCTCACTCCCTTCAGCATGGTTGCATTTTTCATTTGTTAGACACGTAGGGCTGTTGTAACTGCGTAGATTATCATGTTCCATTTGGGGTTTTCTGCATGTTCCTGCTGATTTTAATTCTGTTTTGAGGTATGTGAAATACTACATCCTTCTAAGAGTCCGAGCTGTGGAAGGCGGCTTCCCCCTCATTCTCGCTACCCCGTTCTCATTCTCCCATCCCTGCCAGCCCATTCCCACCCGTTCTCTCTGGTAACCTCCAGGGTTTAATTTCTGGTGTCATCATCCCTATGTTTCTCTTTCACAAGGAAGCAGATACGTGTATGTTTTCTTATGTCCTTTCTCTTGTGAAAGAGATCATACTGTAAATAGGTTTTCGAACTTTGCTTTTTATACCTAACACTGTATCCTGGAAATTATTTGATATTGGTTCACAGAAATCTTCCTCTTTCTTTTTCACACATACATACTGCGTATTTTTCCACTGGGTGGATGTACTATAGTTTATTCAGCGCACTTTCCTCCATGTGAGCATTGATGTTGTTTCTCATATTGTCAATTAGAAACCACTGCAGCAAATAATTTTGTACATATGTAATTTTGTATTGGTGGATGTATGTCTTCAAGGTAGATTCCTCAAGGTAGGATTGCTGAATCAAAAGATAATTACAGCTGTGAAAAATGATGTTCGGTAGTTTCTTGAAAAGTTGAACATATAATTACTATGGACCTAGCAATTGCACTCTAACAGAGTTAAAAACAGGACCCAAGCAGATACTTGTACGCCTGTTTTCATAGCAGCATGATTCCCAATAGCCAAAGGTGGTGGCAACCCAAGTGGCCATCGACTGATGAGTGGGTAAACAAAATGTGGTATACACAGACAATGGAGTAGTATTCAGCCATAAAAATGAACGAAATTCTGGTACATGCCACAACATGCGTCAGAAACATTAGTCCTTAGTGAAATAAGCCATACCCAAAATGAAAAATATGATTCCACTTATATGAGGTACTTAAGAGTGATCAAATTCATAGAGACAGCAAATAGAATAAAGGTTATCGGGGGGGTGGGGAAAGAGGGGTTGGGGAGTTAATGTTTAAAGGACACAGAGTTTCTTTTTGGGATGATGAAGTTCTGAAAATGGATAGGGGTGATGGTTGCACAATGCATTTGTGCCCCTGAATTGTACACAAAAATGGTTAAAGTGGTCGATTCTGTCTCCTGTATATTTTATCACAATAAAAAACAACTTAAAAAATATGTACATATGTAGCTTTGTTAGGTATTGCAAATTCCCCCCCCCACCCCCACAGGATTGTATCCATTTTCAGTGCCTATTTCCCCACAGCCTGGACAACAGAAGGTATTATCAGTTTTTCAATTATTGTGAATCCGATAGATGAGAAATGGCATCTCAGTATTGTTTTAATTTGCATTTCTCTAATTGTGTGGGAATCTGAATATATTTTCAGATTGTCGAGGGCTATTTTATGTCCTTTTCTGTGAATTGTATGTTCATATTTTTTTCCTCATTTTTCTAGTGGAGTTTTGGTCCTTTGCTTCTCCATTCTTAAGATTTATATGCACACACACACATATACATACACATTAGGGATATTAACTTTTTATCTGTAGTACACGTAGCAAATATTTGCTTCCAGTTTGCCAGTGGTCTTTTGACTTTGACTCTAATACTTCTGCCATGTAGATTTTTTTATTTTGATGCAGGAAAACTTACTGATTTTTTTCTTATATTGCCTCTTTATTTTTGAGTCATACTTTAAAAGCTTTCCCCCCCACACTGAGGTTGAAGAAGGATTCACAGTATGTTCTTCTTGTATTTGTATGGCTTAAATTTTTACACTTAGACTCCCTAAATTCTTGTGGGTTTTGAGAGATACACACCAAATTTTATCTTCTTTTCCAAGTAGTTTCCCAGTTTTCATGGCACCATTTATTAAAATGTCCCTCATTTCAACAATAATTTGAGATGCCACCCTTATCATATATTTGATTTCCATATGTACTTAGGTCTTTTCTTTTGGGCTTGCACTCTATTCCTCTGTTCTGTATATGCATGTACCATTATCATACTGTTCATCAATACTTAATATTTCTATTGGGATTATGTTAAAATTTATACATTAGCTTATGGGAGAACTATATTATGTTCAGCTTTTCTATCTAATAATAGACATTTTTCCAATTGTTCATGTCTACTTCTGTATCTTTGAGGAGTGTTTTAAGTTTTTTTCTCATGGAGGTTTGCACATTTTTTATTAAATTTATTCCTAAGTATTTTATCTTTTTGTTGGTTTTATAAGTGAGTTTGCTCTGTAAATAACTGTAAATAAATTACAGTTCTTTATTTTATTGTTTGATAATACTTTTATTGTAATACTTAAAAAATCTTTTTGGGGGGCACCTGGGTGGCTCAGTTGGTTAAGTGTCCAAGCCTTGATCTCAGCTCAGGTCTTGATCTCAGGGTTGTGAGCTCAAGCCCCTCGTTGGGCTCCACGTTGAGCATGGAGCCTACTTTAAAAAATAAAATAAATAAAATAAAATAAGTCTTTTTTCAGTTAAAGCATTTCAACTACTATGAGCTAAAAAAAACTAAGTGCATCTTCACTTAAAAATTAAATTAGAAGTTCTATTTCTCATGAAAGTTGATGATGAACTGGTACCTTGCCCAAACTGTCAATACTTACCATCTACTATGGTCTCATAATGATGTTGTATCGCTGAGCATGAAAACCAGAAGACACAAATCTACTTAAAGAGAGGCAGCATTTACCTTAAAAGTTATTGTATTATAGGAAAAGCTTGCTTGACTTCAAAGATGCATATATATATATATATCAATCTGTGGAGCACAACTTTTCAAAAGATTGTTGTTCACAAAGTCCATAAACTTTTTCTGTATAAGTCCAGATAGTAAATATTTTTGGCTTTGAAGGCGCCATATGGTCTCTGTCACATAGTCTTCTCTGGTTTGGGTTTCGACTTTGATTTTCAACCCTTTAATAACATAAAACATGATTCTTACCTTGCAACTGTGGTCTGTAGTTTGCCCACCCCTCTTCTAAAATAATTTCACTCGTTTTCAATTCCAGGTTTTCTTGTGCTTGTTCGAAACTAAAGCAATAGGGGCGCCTGGGTGGCTCAGTCAGTTAAACGTCTGCCTTATGCTCAGGTCATGATCCCAGGGTCTTGGGATCAAGCCCTGCACCGGGCTCCTTGCTCAGCGGGGAGCCTGCTTCTCCCTCTGCCGCTTCCCCTATTTGTGCTCTTTCTCTCTCTCTGTCAAATAAATAAATAAAATCTTAAAAAAAAATAAAGCAACAGCTTTTAATGTGTTGATTCCATTAGGAAAAGAAGAACTTCAGAAACAATTAGATGATAACTTTTATATCAGTGGTGTTTAAAAAAACAGTTAATTTGAATAATTGTCCAATTTTTTGACCTAAGTCATGGATTTACCATAGAGCATTTGGAAGTTCATTCTGTCAAAGAACATCTGATGTTATTGTGAACGCTACTATAAAATCCATTATAAGGTTTAACATAAAAAATAAGCCCATGGGTTTTTGAGTTTTTTAATTGATGACATGAATACAAATATTGGTGGGGCCTAGTATGGTAATATCATAGTAAAAACAATATTCATTTTGGTTTGTGTGTTTACACATATTTATTCAATAATCTTACTTACAGCAAAAATACCACTTGGAATAACGTCAATTGCTCTTGCTACTATAATAAGTTCACCGCAGTTTTCAACTTACTGTCCTTCTTGGTCTCTTTGCAGTCTATGATTAGAGTATTAGAAACATGGAATCGCAATTTATACTTTACACCAAAAAAGCAGAAATCACACCAAAAGACTAGTTCATTGCTCTTAAGTGGATGAAGCATGCCCTTTTGAAAATCCAGACTTAGGTATTTACTTATTTTTTTACAACAGAGATTTGCTGCTTCCCCAGATGCTTAAAATGGGGCTTTAAGTTCAGGCAGTTCAAAAAATACCATCTCTTCTAGCCTCACAAAATTTCAGAGTAGGCCTTCCACCCCTTACTCCTTGAGAAACTGAAGACAAAACTTTGGTAACGTGCTGCCGAAAATAGACATTACCACTGCTATCCTATAGCTCCTTAAATAATGCTGAAAAGGCCAATGACATGCTTGAGAGACGACACTTCCTAGCCATTCAGTATTTAAAATCTGAAATCTCATTATTATTAAAGTGAAACCGTAGCCTCGGTAAATTCAGTATTTGTGGTCATAATGTTTGTGGTAAAAACACAATGTGCCTTAGCTTAAACTCATTAATAGTTGGAAAACGAGAAGGAAGCTCAAATGAAGTTTGCCTCCAGTGAGTATCCCATGTCTTACTGAGGGGGTTTCTTCACAAAACTTTGAGGACCTCAGAATCGTGTTATAAAATTTATTTTCTTTCCCCCAACTTTACTGGAATATAAGTCACAAAAATAACTGTGTCATCTTATACGTGGAATGTAAAAAAAATGGAACTCCTAGAATGGGAGAGTAGAATGGTAGTTACCAGGGACTGAGGAGTGGGGGAAAGTGGGTAGATGTTGGTCCAAGAATACAAACTCTCCATTATAAGAGGAATAAGTTCTGGGAAGCCAGTGTACAGCCTGGTGACTATAGTTAAGAAAACTATATTATATACTTGAAATTGGCCGAAAGACTATATTAATTTTTTTTTAAGATTTACTTATTTATTGAAAGAGAGTGGGAGGGAGAGGGAAAGAGAGAATCTCAAGCAGACTCCCCATGGAGCAGGGAGCCCGACCCAGGGTTTGATCCCAAGACCCAGAGATCATGATGTGAGCCGCCCCTGAGAGGGTAAATCTTTTACCCGAGAGAGTAAATCTTAAGTGTTCTCGCTAAACCTAAAAAAAGGCTAACTATGTGAGGTGATGGGTATGTTACGTAGCTTGATTGTGGTCATCACTGCACAATGTATACATATATCAAACCACCATGTTGTATACCTTTAAACAATATTCTTATGGGAAAAAATCCTAAAGGCACAGAAATGTACTTGGAACTATATATATATTTATAATTTCATTCATTTAAGTTGTAATATTCTAATCAGAATGGAAAGTTGTCAAATAGATTTTTAAATGTGAACAGAGTATCTGAAACTCAGAATTTTTGTGATGAAGCTGTTGATTTAAAGAAAAACAGTGGCGCATGGCAGTATTCACTCTCTCTCCTGCCTGCCATCAGTTGGCTTTTAGAAACTTTTAGCAGTTAGGGGCGCCTGGCTAGCTCAATCAGTAGAGCATGTGACTCTTGATATCAGGATTGTGAGTGTGAGCCCCACCTTGGGTGTAGAGATTACTTAATAGAATCTTAAAGACAGAAAACTTTTATCAGTTAAAGAACTGCTTTGTAAACCAACATAAATGTTCTGTGATCTGTAGAACTTTTATATAAATTAATCCTCTACGTTTTAGTTGTATTTTGTCAAAATCAGTTGGAAATCTTTAATGTATAATCTTCAATACACAAAAAAAGAGCATCAAAACATTTTAGCTTTTGACATGTTTAGTAAATTTCAATTACTAAAAATAAGAGTTTGCAAACAGGAAGAGATTGAAATGAAACAAGAGCAAGGAAGGACCTGAGCTAGTAAACCAATGAACACCCAAGGGGTGTACAAGATACAATTTTTATTTATTTTTAATTTTTTAATTTTTTTTCTTATTTATTTGACAGAGACACAGCGAGAGAGGGAACACAAGCAGGGGGAGTGGGAGAGGGAGAAGCAGGCTTCCCGCAGAGCAGGGAGCCCGATGCGGGGCTCGATCCCAGGACCCTGGGATCATGACCTGAGCTGAAGGCAGACGCTTAACGACTGAGCCACCCGGGCTCAGTCACCCAAGATCCAATTTTTAAATACCCCAAGTGTTTTTTGGAATATCTCCACATGTAGAAAGCATTTTTTGATGGTGCTCTTAATTTTAGTTGGATAAATTTGTATTCTCTACTAGAACATTGAGTAGCATCTTAATTTGGCTTAATATTCAATAGAATCATAAGTAGAGAAGTTATCTGATCAGTGTTATCTAATAAAAATACTTGTTTAAGAAATATTCAGAATGGGAATGAAACAGGACACACGAGGCTCTTTGGGCTGAGAGATTTTCACACTTTAATATGAATTAATTAGAATTGTGGATAACCTCCATTTAGTGGCGTTTGCTCTGACCTTAGCAGGTACAGCAACACTTGTAGAGGGAGTATTTTCTCAATGAAAAACACGGCCTACTGAGAAAGGTCAGCTTCAAAGACATCAGCCATAAAATATAAAAGCGAAGAAGATTGATGGCAAGTTTATGAAAAAGTTAAAAATAGGACACATATTCTCTCTGGAAAGATAGTAATGATTGTGTAGGCAGATACAGACAGGAAATGGATTAAAATGAAGGAATATGTACCCAGAATAATTTTTTTAAATGCTTACATTATTTTTAATATTGTTCTGGGTATAATCTGAAGGATTGTTTTGATGATCAGTATAAAAAGATTTTGTTTCAATGTACATAATTTTTATTTTTAGAATTGTATTTTGAATAAAATATCTGAATAGAACCATTATATATGTTTACCAATTTCATAAAAAGCTCTTTTTTTTAAGATTTTATTTATTTGAGAGAGAGGGAGAGAGAGTACAGGCAGTGGGGGGTGGGGCGGCGGCAGAGGGAGAGGGAGAAGCAGACTCCCCGCTGAGCAGGGAGCTCGACAGGACTCGATCCCAGGACCGTGAGATCAGGACCTGAGATGAAGGCAGATGCTTAATCCACTGAGGCACCCAGGTGCCCCATAAAATAGTTCTTAGTAAAAAATCAAATGTTCTTTGAAATTACGTTTACTTTGTTAGTATCCTCTTCATGCTCCAAACTATCCTAGATGTTAAAACATGTGGTCACATATCGTTATCCTGTATCCTACTTAAAGATCATCTCACCTGCAAAAGACAAAACACACCAGACAATTAAGAGGATGATTTTATCCAGGTTATTACAATAGGGAAAATGTTGATTAAGAGGAATATCTCAAGAAAAGGAAGAGGGCCTGGATAATATCATTCGGAGGAA
Organism: Eumetopias jubatus; assembly: GCF_037043125.1. Classification (NCBI taxonomy): domain Eukaryota; kingdom Metazoa; phylum Chordata; class Mammalia; order Carnivora; family Otariidae; genus Eumetopias; species Eumetopias jubatus. The sequence continues at coordinate 55,602,990 of NW_028274820.1, read as the reverse complement.
GGAAAATATTATACATGGACACGATGAGAGGTAAAGGCCTTTGTAAATTACATAAACTCATATGGACACAAAGAGCTTCTGGCTTCAATTCTAAAATTTCAGCCCTGGATAAAGTGTGAATACAGAATTACAAAATTCACTGAACCATATCGAAGGGCTGCTCTCTTCCTAGTAGGAATGACTTCTTAAGTGATTTGAGCTCAAAGCAGACAAAACGACAGGAGAAACTAACAAATTAGAGTCTATCTCATCGTTCATCCAGTTGAGACAAGAACTCTATGAACCATCAATCCATTTGCAAAGATCGCCAAATGGTCAGACCACGAAACCAAAAGGAGGAGGTACCAGAAACGAAGAAAGTACTCAATCCAGTTTAAATCCATACAAGCAACGGGCAGGAGTTCGCAGCACGGGTTAAGAAGTTGAACTCACCACTGGTTTCCAGATCATCAGTCAGGAACAGAACCGGGGGCTCGTTACTCACATGGAGTTAACGTAATTCTGAAGGTGAGGTCCAGTCCTATCCAAGTCACAGAAGCAAAATGGGGCAGGATGAAATGCACCCAAAACTAAGGAGATGGTTTTATTTAGACTATAGCATTGGGGAGAACTTTCAATAGTGCAGGACATCTCAAAAGGAAGAGGATCTGGGGTTTTATAGAAGCAAGTATTTTTCTGAAGAATTTCTAATATATAACATCCAGATAAGCAACTTTGCAGACTATTCTTGAAGACTTGCTTTGATGGGAACTTCTCCTTGAGACAGTTCATTTCACATTGAAATAGCATTCTTACAGAAAGTTTGAGCTGGAATCTGTATATCTAAAGCTTCCACTCAGTTTGCCTTCCATTTTGGCCCCAACTGGGCCAGATCTAATCCCTCCTTCACAAAACAGCCCTGCAGGTATTCGAGGAAATCAATAACCTCCGAACTAAATCTTCTCTCTCCAGACTAGGTATCTCCGGTTCCATTCACTGGTACCCCCCATTCACTGGTCCCCCCGGCCACGCTTTTCACCTGCCCATCCCGTGTGCCCTTCTAAGCACAAACTAGAAACTGAAGTAAGTTTTTTGGTTTAATACCTCAAATAACTTGCCAATTGGGGGTCAGGTTGATCCCCAATTTTAATTTTAATTATGCTAAAAATACATATATCATCATATTTACTATCTTAACCATTTTTTAAAAAAGATTTTATTTATTTATTTGACAGAGAGAGACACAGCGAGAGAGGGAACACAAGCAGGGGGAGAGGGAGAGGGAGAAGCAGGCTTCCCGCCGAGCAGGGAGCCCGATGCGGGGGATCATGACCTGAGCCGAACAGACACTTAAAAGACTGAGCCACCCAAGTGCCCCAAGAGCCTTAACCATTTTTAAAGGTATAGTCCAGCAGGGTTAAGCATATTCACATTGTCGTGCAGCCGTTCTCCCCAGCTGAAAACTCTGTACCCACTAAACAGTAACTCCCCATTTCCCCCTTCCTCAGTCTTACAACCGCAGTTCTACTTTCTTTTTCTGCGAATTTCACTACTTTAGGTACCTCTTACCAGGGGAATCATACATAACGTTTGACTGACTGACTTCACCTAGCATGATGTTTCCAAGGTTCATCCGTGTTGTAGCGTGTGTTAGAATTTCCTTCCTTTGCAAGGCCACATAATCCATCGTGTGTAACTACCACGTTGTGTTCATTCATCAAGAGACACTTGAGTTGCTTCCACCTTTTGGCTACTTTGAATAACACTGCTAGGTCTTGCTATACAACAGTAATGAAAAACCTAATTGGCTAAAAAATACCAGAAGCTTCAAGTCATACCTTACACATTCATTCATTCATTCATTTCTTCAACATTTATTGAGGACTTGTGGGTAAGATAATATTCAGAGCACTGTAGGGAGAAACAAAGATTAAGTCAACAGTAAATTCTACTCTTGGGGCGCCTGGGTGGCTCAGTTGGTTGACAGGTCATGATCCTGGAGTCCCTGGATCGAGTCCCATATCGGGCCCTCTGCTCAGCGGGGAGTCTGCTTCTCCCTCTCCACCCCCCATGCTCTCTCTCTCTCTCTCATTCTCTCTCAAATAAATAAATAAAATCTTTAAAAAAATAAATTCTCTCAATGGAGTATGTGTCTAATAAACTTGATCATATACTTTTTCTTAATAAATTATGCTCCCTATGAATAACACCTGGCCGTTTTCAGGCTTAATTTCAAAAAGACCAGTAGAAGAATAACAGAGATCAAGAGAAAGTAAATGAGATCAAAGGGAGAAGAGAAATTCCCCAAAATGGCATTGGGAGACTTCTGAGTGAACACTTTTCCACGGATGTGTGAATCCTTGTGCTCTGTTGTCTCTGAGTGCTTTGTGGATTTCTCAGGAAGCCCTAGAACTTTCTGAACTAGCAAATTTGAACTTGTGGATCCCCTGAGCTAGAGGATTCCTTACATTATGTATTATTAGATAATACTGATCACATAATTGATAATAGATGACATAAGGTCACAGCAGAAGTTCTGGGGGAGGGAGAATGCTGCTAAACTAGATATTCAAGAATGCTTATTATAGAGGAACACACAGTTGCCCATTTTGCACAAGTTGCTTTAAAAATCAGAGGAAACAGGGATTGTAGCCATATTCCGTTGAAATGATGATGACCCACTGCTGCTACTGATAAAGTCCCTCAATTCCAGAATCCCACCACTTTTCATACTTTATGCATAAAAACTCAAAAGAGTCTTGCCTGTTTCGTATTTTAAAATTAATGTTGATAGGGCGCCTGGGTGGCTCAGTCGGTTAAGCGACTGCCTTCGGCTCAGGTCATGATCCTGGAGTCCTGGGATCGAGTCCCGCATGGGGCTCCCTGCTTGGCAGGGAGTCTGCTTCTCCCTCTGACCCTCCCCCCATCTCATGTGCTCTCTCTCTCTCTCATTCTCTCTCTCAAATAAATAAATAAAAATCTTAAAAAAAATTAATGTTGATAGTTATATGCTGCTAATCATTTACTCCTGCAATTTTGTGATGGCCTGTCATCACATGCATTTAAATTTCTGTCCCTTACATCAGATCCTTTGGGAAGATGGCAAAACATAAAGGATAAATAGAGAAGCAAACATTCTGCTCTGAGAACCTAAGTCTTTCTCCAGAGTGTAGCCATGTGACAGAGAGAACTATTTCAGGAAAGCCACAGGATAGCACATGTAACAGCAAGTCTCTCAGGCACTGAGCACCCACCCTGGAGTCAATTCGAGTGTCCCTCTGAGGGTCTGCAGGGGCTGCATACGCTCTCTGCCCTCAGGATCCTTCCTGTCCAATTGGGAAAGCAGCTCTTGAATGAACAGGAGGCAAAAACAAGCAATAGAGGATAAAGTTAAATGCAAAGTTTTCTAGTATGAGCCGACAATCATCTCCGTGGAAATGTGATTAATTTGGGGATCTTGAATTTGTTCCATTCATTGACTGAATCCATTCAGGAATCAAAACAGCACATAATTAAAATAAAATCCCCAGGCCTTGAGTGCTCCTCTGCAGCTTTTCAGTTAGGATGGCCTGTGCAGAATGATACTTGGGGTACAGTCTAACCCAGCGATCCTCAACCTTGGCTGCACATTGAAATCACCTGGGAACTTTAAAAAAAAAATCCCAGTGCTTCTGTCCTACCTCCAGAGATGGCTGTTTAAGTAGTATGGAGTGTGGCCTAGCTTTCTGGAGTTTTTCAAAGCCTCTGGGGATGGTTCACATGTGCAGTCCACTTTCCCATGAGTACCAGAGGAGTGTCGTACAGACACACGCAGTGTGTGAGTGATACAGAGAATTAGCCATACAAGGGGCTCGGGACAATGCCAGGATCATTTTGCATTCGACAGATGATACCACCAGCTAACGCTTATATGGCGTTTACTATGAGCCTGCTCTATTTCTAAGACCTCGACATAATGTTCATTCACTTAATCCTCATCACGATTCTAAATACTAATTTTAACTCCCATTTAAAAGGAGGAAACTGAAGCATGGAAAGTATAAAGGACTGGCTAGTTTTTTGAGCTTGTGAGTAGAGGAGCCCAGCGTTCTAAAACCCATGCTGGTCACCCCCTCCCCGTGACTGCTAAGACTCACCCGTGGGGCTGCCTCTTACAGAGTCTTGTCCCCTAGTGATCGGTGTCTGGACTGTGATGCTTCCTTCTCGGGGCTGAGCAGCACTCCCCAGTGCTCCCGAGCCTTCTGGTTCTGAGCAGTAAGAGATCACAGGGGCCCAGGAGGACCTGGGGAAAAGACCCAACATGGAGGCTGCCTTTATGCATCGGAAGGTCAATTTAATGATACGAGGATACAGAAATGTGGGAGATCTTGGTCAGTATTCAAGCAATTCTAACATCAAAGCGAATGATCCTTCTTTCTATGTCTGAGAATACCCATGCCTGAGAGCCCAGAGCGAAATTTTAGAGAATCAGAAAATGGTCTCCCCAGGCCAAGTGGGGGCCTGCTGACAGTTCCTTCTTGTGTAACTCTCCTTCTCTGACGACTTCCATTGACACTGATTGCATTTTCGATTTGTCTCCCAGTGAGGAAGGGAGGGGAAACACAAATTTGCTGTTTGAATTCTCATTCACTGCAGGCGGAGCTCTTGGCCTCCTTTACCAAGGCCACTGCTCTGCTAAGTCTCCGTGCCCTGGGGCATTCCTGGTGTCTGAGCAGAAAAATGTTCCCTGCTTCTGTCCTGTGGTTCTTTGGCTGAGCTAATAATTAAACTGATATAAGACAGGTTAGCAGGAGAAAAACAAAATTACAGACTTATGGGAGCCCCATAAAGATATGGAGACTCAGTGGGCAGCCAGGTAATCGAAGCTTAGGGAGCATCCCAGCTACGGAAGCCAGTGCCAGCGGCAGAGCTGGGCCAAGGTGTAGGCTTTGGGGCTAGAATAGGGGAGGAAGGCTGTTCCCAGGAAAGCAGAGGCATTTCCTAGGGCAAAAGTTATCTCTGGTCATTGTATCTGGTCATCTTTCTTCCTGGTACAGGCCCCTTTCCAAAGCAAATTTAGGCCTTTGAGGGGGAGGTAAAGAGCTTTTCCTGACTCTGCTGGGTTTTGTTTGCCTTTTGTTCAAAATAATCCTCACGCCCAAATTGACTAGTAAATTCTGCTTGCCTGCACTGGACAATGTTAACTCTGTTTCCTTTCTGTCCTCTCTTCATTAGGTCACAGACCCCTGTGAGCTGCCATGCCTCACCTCACTTCACAGATAGTGCATTAATCCAGGCTAATTAAACTGGGAAGATTTACAATTCATTTCCAGAAACATTTATCAAGTTCCCTGTGTGCCAGGTACTCTTTAAACACTGGGGATGAGGACAGAAGGATCTAGTACAGTGATGTACACGAAATATCAGCTCAGTAAATGTGTGGAGCATGAAGGAAGAGCACGGTCTCTGTTCTCACAGGGCTCAGCATCTGATGGGAAGTGTAGACAGTTCAAGATGCCTGCTTCCCAGAGTGGGATGTACTGTGGAAAGAGGTGAGCACTGTTTGCTCAGGGATGAGGCCATGTCTATACAAAGGCCTGAATTCAGGACAAGCAGGAGCCAAGTCACATGAAGAGTCAAGGAGAGTGGCCTGGGATGTGGAGGCGCGTGCAGAAAGGAAGGAGGGTGAGTGTGTGGCGGGGGAGGGTGAGAGAAGAGGCTGCTGAGTCAGGCAGGGGCCAGCCCTGGGTCATCTCATTTGCATTTTCTCCTGGGGAGGCTTTCAAATGGGGGAGTGAATGATCAGGTTTGTGCTGGAGAGCTCCCTGGCAGCAGTGTGGAAGGTGGTTGCTATAGGTTGAATGTGTGAGACTCCCCAGAATTCCTAGGTTAAATCCTGCCGCCCACTGTGGCGGTATTAGGAGGTGGGCCTTTGGGAGGTGACTAGGTCATGAGCGTGGAGCCTTTATGGATAGGATTCATGCCCTTAGGATGCGTCCCCAGAGAGACTCCTCACCTCCTTCCCCCCATGGGAGGTTATAGAGAAAAGATGTCTGACTATGAACCCGAGAGTGGAGCCGCACCAGACACCGAATCTGTGGGTGACTCCATCATGGACTTCCCAGCTTCCAGAACTGTAAGAAATACATTTCTGCTGCCTATAAGCCAGCCAGTCTCTAGTGCTCTGTGAGAGCAGCCCAAAGGGACAGAGACAGTGGATTAAGAGAGTGGGGGCACAGGGCAGAAAACTGGGGGTAGAGAGAGACTACTGTTAAGTTGTCCAGGCAAGGACTGGGTGTGGCCAAGACAGTGGCTGTGGAGACGGGGTCAGAGCCTGGAGATGTTGAAGAGGTAGATTTGTTCAATGACGAGAAGTGGAGGCATGTGGGCAGAGCAGAGGAGATGAGGATGGCTCAGGTATTTTGGGAGAAGAGAATGAAACTTCACGAAGACAAGCTGAGTAGAAAGAAGAGTCAGTTTGAGAAAACTGAAGAGTCTTATCATGCTGTGTGGAAGCATCTGTGATATTTTCCTGGAAGATATCGCGGAGGTCATTGACTCTCCTAGCTGATGATAATAAAGGTGTTGAGGAAGGTGGCGATGATGATGCTGTCGTGAGGGGGAGATGAGCAGGTAGAGCAATCACATACACTCTATTCTTTATTTTTTGTTTTTTATTGTGGTAAAAAAATGCATAATATAAAATTTGTTATCTTAATCATTTCCGGGTAGACAACTCAGCTGTGTTAAGTCTATCTACATTGTTGTGCAACCAATCTTCAGAACATTTTCATCTTGCAAAACCAAAACTCTGTACCCAGTAAACAACTCCCCATTTCCCCCTCTTCCCAGCCCTGGCAACCACCGTTCCACTTTCTGCTTCTAGGGATGGGACTACTCTAGATACCTCATATAGGTAGATCATATAGGACTTGTCTTTCTGTGACTGGCTTATGTAACTTAGCATAATGTCCTTGTTGTGGACTGAATAGCGTCCCCTCCCCCAAAATTCGTATGTTGAAGCCCTAACCCCCCCTCCCCAGAATGTGACTCTATTTTGAGATAAGGCCTTTAAAGAGGTGATTATATTAAAACGAGGCCATTAGAGTGAGCCCTAATCCAATCTAACTGCTGATCTTATAAGAAGAGGATATGTGGGCACAGAGAAAAAAACCATGTAAAAACACAGCAAGAAAGCAGCCATTTACAAGCCAGGGATAGAGGAGAACTCAGGAGAATTCAAACCTGCTGACACTGTGACCTTGGACTTTGATCTCCGGACCTGTGAGAAATACATTTCTGTCATTTAAGCCCTATAGTCTGTAGTATTTTGTTATGGCAGCTCTAGCAAACTAATGCAATACTCAAGCTTCATCTTTGTTGTAGTTTGTATCAGAGTTTCCTTCTTTTTTAAGGCTGAATAATAGTCCATTATATGCATATACCCATTTTGTTTATCCATTCATTGGCTGGTGGATACTTGGCTTGCCCCCACCTTTGGGCTCTTGTGAATAGTGCTGCTATGAACTTGGGTGTGCAATGATCTCTTTGAGATCTCAGTGATCTCTTTGAGATCCTGCTTTCCGTTCTTTTGGGTGTATACCCAGAAGCAGAACTGCTGGATCATATGGTAATTCTATTTTTAATTTTTGAGATTATTATACACAGCACCATGCTATGTTTGATAGCAGCTGCATCACTATACATTCCCATGAAAGGTGGTGAGGGTTCTAATTCCTCCACATCCTTGCCCAGACTTGCTACTTTTTATCTTTTTGTAGTAGCCACCCTAATGAACATGAAGTGATATCTCACATGGTTTTGATTTACATTTCCCTAATGATTAGTGATGTTGAGCATCTTTTCATGTGCTTGTTGGCCATTTGTATATCATCTTTGGAAATTACTCAGATCCATTTTTTAATCAGGTTATTTTTGCTGTTGAGTTGTAAAAAAGGTTTTCTATATTCTGGATATAATTTCTAATCAGACATATGGTTTGCAGATATTTCCTCTTATTACATAGGTTGTCCTTTCATTATGTTAAATGTGTCCTTTGATGAATGGAAGTTTTTGGGTTTGAGGTAGTACAGTTTGTCTATTTTTACATCTCTTGCTTATACTTTTGGTGTCATGGGCAGAAAATCCTCATCATATCTAATTTGATGAATCTTGACCCCATGTTTTCTTCTAAGAGTTTTATAGTTTTATATACGCTATTCTTTAAAAAGTTGGACTGTGTAGGAAAGGAGAAGAGAGAATCTAAAGCCACAGGAAGATTATTTTGAGATAAGTAGAGAAATCTCATATTTATAAGCTAAGAGAAAAATGCCCAATTGAGGTTGAGTTTGAAACATGGAAGAAAGGGGAGGATGGGTGGATCAAGTTCGGAGATCATGGATGGGTGCTTGGAGAGGAGGGTGGAGAGAGGTGGTACCCAGAGGTCAGAAGAAAGGAGCAACACAAGGTCTCCTGTCAGATGGCTTCCATTTTCTCTGTGAAGCTGTCCCCACATCATTTAATGAGAGGAAGGAGCGGGTGATGGTGAAGACTTGGAGAAAGTGCTGAGGGGGTAGGACAGGGAGCTGGCCGGGGACATGTTGACACGTTAGAAGGCCTGCAAAGCAGTTAGTCCATGGGTGTGCACTGACAGTGGTACCAACCACATGCCATCTGCCAGGCTCTAGCAGCTCAGGTGGAGAATGAAGAAGTTAGGCCATTGGATTGAATTTGGGTAAGGGTTTTCATCTCAGACATCCTATTTTTCATTTTTAGAAGTTCTATTTGGGCCTTTTTAAAAATAACTTTCATGTCTGTGCTTAATATGCAGATGCTTTTATCTGTCTTCTTGAACATAATGTTTGAATGCCCTTGTCTGCCAATTCTACCATAAATGTCATACTTGCATCAGTGTCTGTCAGTTGATTTCTTTCTCCTCATTATGGGCCATGTTTCCTGCTTCTTTGCATGCCTGGTAATTTTTTATTTGATACCAGGCATGGTGGATTTTACCTTGTGAGGTGCTAGATTTTTTTTTCTTAATTTTTAAAAATATTCTTTTTTTTTTTTTTTAAAGATTTTTATTTATTTATTTGACAGAGAGAGACATAGCGAGAGAGGGAACACAAGCAGAGGGAGAAGCAGGCTTCCTACAGAGCAGGGAGCCCATTGCGGGGCTCGATCCCAGGACCCTGGGACTGCTTAATGACTGAGCCACCCAGGCGCCCCAATTTTAAAAATATTCTTCACCCTAGTTCTGAGATGTAGTTAAGTTGTAAGGTAACGCTTCACTTTTTTAAAAAGATTTATTTATTTATTTGAGAGAGAGCGCTCACAGAGGGAGAGGGAGAGGGAGAAGCAGACTCCCTGCTGAGCAGGGAGCCCAATGTGGGGCTCGATCCCAGGACCCTGATGACCATGACCTGAGCCGAAGGCAGATGCTTAACCGACTGAGCCACCCAGGCACCCCCACTTTGATTTTTTGAGGCTTGCTTTTAAGCTTTATTCAGTAGGATCAGAATGGTCTAGGCTAGTTTTTCATCACTACTAAGGCAAGACCATTTAGCGAATTCTGTCCAAAGCCCATGGGCTTTATAAGGCTTTTCCACTCTTGGTGGTGGGGATTATGACTTATTCTTGGCCCCATATGAGTTACAGGGACTGTCTCTGAGAACTTGGGGGTAGTTTCATGGCTTTGGATGGTATCATCATATACATGCACTGATCAATAATACTCAGCTGAAGGCTCAAGGGGAGATCCTCTCTCTCTGCACAGTTCTCTTCTCTGCCCTGCAGACTCTAGCTACTTGGCCCCCCAGACTCCCAAACCCATCTATCAGTTTAGAGAGACTTCCAGGTTCTGCCTGGTTTCTCCTTTCCTGATTTATGGTTGCCAAGCCGTAAGCTGGGACAATCACGGGGTCCACTTTATTATCATCCCTTTCTCAATGAACCATGTCCTACACTGCCTGATGTCCAGTGTTTAAAAACTGTTCCATGTATTTTGTCTGATTTTTCATTTGTTCAAGGTGGGAGAGTAAATCTGGTCTCTGTTACTCTATCTTGCCTGAGAGTGGAAATTTAATATAAGGGAATTACAAGGTAGCTATTTTAAAGAGAGAAGAAGACAAGATGGTTGAAGGCAACAAAAGGTATAGAGTTTGGGCTGGCTAGAAAAAGTAATAAGAAAGAAGGGGATTGATACAAAACAACCTATTTCTTCAATGAGGTGGGAGAAGAGATGTGGTAATGGAACAAGAGAACTAGAGGAACAATGGGTATAATTTCCAGAAATATAGGAACTCTACCTATTTTATGAGCTGATGTATCTCCAACACCTGCAACTGCACCTGGAACATAGTAGACAGTCAATACATAATTGTGGAATAAACAAATGCAAGGAGAACAGAGAGCAAATGTTACAAATTTTTAAGTCCAGAGTATAGCATTTCTAGGTGATGACAAAGAATGATATTTGTCTATAAGAATGAGTAGAATATGTGGCATGGAGATAAAGCTCACTGTACTGAGAAGGACAAAGGACTATAAGGCCACTGAAATCCCCAAGGGATATTGAATGTTTGGAAGGGGTGATGATGAGAATGATTCTGAACATAGTGACAAAGTACATCATGACTACTGGCTATTGATCTAAAATCAGTAAGGAGATTTACATTGAAAGAAATTTACTTCCCTAAAGCAGAGTTCCAGAAGGAACAGTGAAGAGGTTTAGAAGTATGGATCAGGGGTAAACAGACTCAGAGCAATATAGGGATGTGGAGAAAACAGCTAATGGTAGGGGCCAACATTAGGAGTGGTGAACAAAGATGTCAGGGATAGGGCACCTGGGTGGCTCAGGTGGTTGGGCGTCTGCCTTTGGCTCGGGTCATGATCTCCAGGTCCTGGGATTGAGCCCTGTGTTGGGTTCCCAGCTCAATAGGGAGTCTGCTTCTCCCTCTGCCTCTCCCCCTACCTGTGCTCTCTCTGACTCTGTCTCTCTCAAATGAATAAATAAAATCTTAAAAAAAAAATGTCAGGGATTAAAAAAAATGTGATGAGATTAAATATTTTCAAGTATCTAACTTAAATTCATTTTATCATTATGAAGTCACTGTTTTTCTCTGTTAATACTCCTTGTCTTGAAGTTGACTTTGGTATTAATAAGGCCACACCAGCTTTCTTATACTTATTGTTTACATGGTATATTGTTTTCCATTCTTTTACATTTAATTTTTCTGCATCTCCATATTTAAGGTGCTTCTGTTGTGAGTAGCATAGAGTTGAGTCTCATTTTTTTACAAGTCTGACAATGTGTGTCTTTTACTTGGAAAGTTTAGTTCATTTACATTTAATGTACATTAACATAGTTGGATTTTAAATCTATCTTGATACACATCCAGACAGATACAGCCTCAAATCTTAGTTTCACCAGTTCCTAGCTGCCTAACCCTGTGTAATTGACATAATCTTTCTGAGCTCCAGTGACCTCACCTATGCAGTACAGATAAAGATTGCTGTATTAAAGACAATGAACAGAAAGTTTAAGGCACATAGTAGAAGTCTGATAAATAACGACTATTGACAGTATCATTTCAGTAACTGTCTATATTCAGTTTTATGATGAAGATCTTTAGCTGTAGCCTAAAAAAAAAAATAGTTCAGCAGCATTCCATAGATCATTAAACTTTTTTTTTGAGGTAAAATGTGTATGGTACAAAATTAACCATTTTTAAATGAACAATTCAGTGGCATTCAGTACATTCATGGTGTCTTGCAGCTACCATCTCTAGCTCCAAAACATTTTTATCCTCCTAAAAGGAAGCCCTGTACCCATTAAGCATTTGTTCCTCCTCTCCTTAGTCCCCAGCAACCACCAATATGCCCTCTATGTCTAGATTTACTTACTCTGGATGTTGCTGGTAAATGGAATCATACAATATTGACCTTTTGAGCCTGACTTCTTTCTCATAGCATAATGTTTTCAAGGTTCATCCATGTCATGGCATGTCTCAGTACTTCATTCCTTTTTATGGCTGAATAATATTCTATTTTATGAGGATACGACAATCTGTTTACCCATTCATCTGTTGATAGGCATTTGGGTTGTTTATAATCTTATATGACATAAGAAAGGAGGAAACCCTCAAAAGGAAAAAAAAAAATAAGAAAAAAACCCTTCGAAAACCATTGAATCGATGCTTAGAACTTTAAGGGACATCTAACACCTAGTCTAACCACATCATTTCTCAGAAGATCAAGGCCCAAACTCTCCCAGAGAGTTTAAAGCAGAGCTCAGATTAGAACTTGAGGTCTAGGCTCCCGGAAGTAAACAACTGAATACAATCCTCTTAGGAAAAGCCTGTTGAATGAATCTCACCCAGGAACACACACAGAAGGAAATGTATGAATGGTGGTCTTGCCCAATGTGGAAGCAACAGCAAATTCAGTTCTGGTTTGGACTCTGTATATCATGACATCAAAAAATTACAGTCCTGCACATAATTGTCTGAAACTGCTTAGTTTAGCCACGTAAGACTCAACATCATGGTTTTTCCAGAAGCAGATCCTGACACAAAGCATCATATGCAAAGAGTTTATTTGAGAAAGTTTAGGGAACATTCCTAAGGAAGTAGAGAAGTACCCCAGAGATGAGAAGGAGGGCATTAAGGTCGCTACCATTAAGTCTACTGTCTTAGTGGCAGCTGGAGCTTAATCTTCTAGAAAGTGGGGCAAAACATGCCGAGAATTATCCCCCCCGCCAGGGGACTAGAAGCCAGGGTATTTACACACAGCTCAGACACGCACGCAAACCAAATGAGCCCTGGCTCAGGGAGGGAATCTAGAAAGTCATATATTAAAAAGTGGAACCAAAAAAATAAGAATAATTGCTACCTGTGTCAGGAAAAAAAACCCATTATTTACTGCGGCACAAAGGCTGGAGTGAAATTCCTCCTTCCCTTCATGTGCGTACTTTACCACAAATAAGAAATATTTGTGGCCACCAGGTGCATGAGCTGTCAACACTAAAGTATGTGGTATTTAGAAGAGATTTGGAAAGTGACAGGAAAATTCACTGCAAGACAGCAGGAGAGAAGAGGGCAGAGCTCTTTGCCTTCATACTTAACTGAGTCTGACCCTGTCCATTGGTGCCAAAAAATGACGACAATACAAATAGAGCTTGGGGAGGAAGCAGGAGGTGGTGGGGAAAACACTAGACTAGAAATCAGGAGAATGTGTTCCCAGGCCTGATGCTGCAGGACAAGTCAGTTTTCTGAGCCTCAGTTTCTACGTCTCTAAATTGGTAGGTGGGATAGATAGTGTCGAAGATGTCTTTTCCAAATGAAGCTATGTGATTCTCAGTTAGTTTTGAAAGCTCAAAGTCTTTCTGAGAAAAGATTTAGTTGGTTAGTTTATTAATCCATTTAAACCACCGCTTACAGAAGGAGGCGGGGTTTAAAGAGGCAGTATCAGTACAGATGTTAAAAGACGGAGCCTGGGGGCGCCTGGGGGGCTCAGTCGTTAAGCGTCTGCCTTCAGCCCAGGTCATGATTCCGGGGTTGATGGAGCCCTGCATCCGGCTCCCTGCTCGGCGGGAAGCCTGCTTCTCCCTCTCCCACTCCCCCTGCTTGTGTTCCCTCTCTCGCTGTGTCCCTCTCTGTCAAATAAATAAATAAAATCTTTAAAAAAATAAAATAAAATAAAGGACGGAGCCTGACTACCTGGGGTCAGATCCTGGCTCTGACACGTACTTATTGTATCATTCTGGGCAAATTGCTCAATTGTTCTGCGCCCAGCTTACCTGTCTATCCTAGTGCCTACCCTAAAAGAGTTATGAGAAATAAATGAATTACTATATTGTGGCAGAAAATAATTAATACATTATGTGCTCACCAGAATGGATTCACTTGCTTTTCTGGGAACCAAAGCTAGACTACATCTCCCAGCATCCCTTGAGGCTTTTAAAGGCCATGTGACTGGGTTCTGGTCAGTGGTATATAGGGAAAAATGCTGTTTTTTTAAACCTGGCCCATAAAGACCTCCCAGGTGATTCACTATGGCTCTCTTTTCACCTGCAGAAGAACCAGCAGAGAATTCTAAGGCTCTAGCGCATGATGGGACTGCAAGATAGAAGGAACCTTTCCAAACACTCATCGAACTTCATGTGAGAAAGAAACTTCTGTTGTGGTAAGCCACTGAGGTTTGGGTTTATAGGTTACAGCAGCTAGGGAGTCACACCCTGACTAATATAAAATGTCAGGCATTCAGCCCATTGTGTGGCAGAGTTGAGATGTGAATGTTAAGTGGTGTTCAGACCTACCAGAAAGGAAACTGCTAGGGATGGGAACCACCTACATAAACAAATGGCTAGGGTATGTTTGAAACAGACACCTGGTATGGCTGGAGGACAGGTACCCTGGAGGAGCCTGGGCATTGATAAGGTGAGAAGGAGGGTGTGGTCACATTGTAGAGGGCCCCAAAGACCAGGTCAAGGACTTGGAGGGTATCCAGTTAACAATGGTGAGCCGCTAATGGAAGGAGAGTTATAGCATGTGTTACGTATGTTAGCACATATAGCAGTGTTGCCTAGAAAAAGACGCTCAGAGCGGTGATGTGGGGGTTGTTTTTGTTTGGATTTCCCCCAAAGTAGCCTCTGAGGGAGGACCTAAATGAAAGTAATTTATTTGGGAGTTGATCTCAAGAAGCAGTGAGTGACAGGGGAAGAGAGGAAGACGAGTGAGGGTGAGTTCATGAGTAGGTTGTTGCTGCGGGCACTCGGGGCTCAGTCCCACCGGGCACCCTTGGAGGAACCGTGCAGACCATGACTCGGAACTGTCCCACTTGAAGAGGGAGGAATGGAAGGACGTATTTATCTAGGAGAAAATAAGGTCTATTCCCAGTACATGAACTCTTGAGCACTTTCAGCCCCCCACATGCTTACTGAGCTCTCTGTCATAGCCTAAAGACGCCCTCAGCTGAGAGTGACAAGAAGCTGTTGGCCTGTTGGAGAACCTTGAGTGTGTGGTTGAATGCAAGAGGCTATGGGGTGGGTCCTGACCGTATCTGACTCATTTCAACCACCCCTCTATTGCTAGGAAAACACCCTTCCTATGATCGACTAGCTGTTGGCTGTGGGAGGAGTGTGGTAATACAACGCAAAGAACAAAGTCTTTGGGATCCAGTCAACCTGAGTTCTAATTATGCCCCTACCTCTTATTAGCCGTGTAACGTTGGGCAAGTTCCTCACCATCTCTAAGTCCCCGTTTCCTCGTCTGTGAAACAGTTAAAAATATCTCACAATAAAAACTCAGTAGAGGCATATATAAAGAATGGAGCAACGCTAGCTCTCTTATCCTCTCTCTAATTCTGGGAGGTACCTTCCATGACATGAGGGAAGGGTCTTGATGCAGAAAGAATGGATGGGGAGGCGAGGGGCAGAGAATGCTACATGCTGACATAGTAACAAGAACTATTATTCTTACTTCTGGGCATTTTTTTTTTTTTTCCAGACAGGCTACTCTACTCTTCTACAACATTCATTTATTTATTCATATGTGTGCTTGGTTTTGCCATTTTTAGGGAAAGCCACCGGCTGGGACGGGATGAGGGAGAAAGGATAGGTCTAGACCAGACTTCACAAGAGTCGTGTATGGATGTCACCTGCCAGGAGCTAAAGAGACCTGTGTAGAAAAGAGGCTATGGGTTTGAAATCACTGAAATGGCTGAGACCTCCCTATGATGTGACATCATGTCCTGTGACTCATGAACACTCCATAAGCCCCCACACTCATGCTAGCTAGCCTTAAGTGCGGTTGGGTTTCCTATAGAAGCAGACAGTGGGGTATCCGTGTCAGCTGAAGACTGAACCATGATGGCCCATAAAAGACAATTTGTGAAATTGAGGAGATTAGGAGGAAATAAAGTCTGGGTTTGCAAAAATTAGGAGGAAGATGGAAATGGTACGTCTCTCTTCTATTACTGCGACGTTTGACTTTGTTTATACACAGAAGATAAGTAGGGAAATTAAAACCGTCCAGATGTGTGTGTTAGTTGGAATCTCTGAGGAGATGCCAAGATGGGGTGAAACATACGAGAAATATATTAGGAAAAACATCTGTGACAGACAATGGGGTGGGAGTCAGGGGAGGACCTCACTGCAGGTCGAACCTCAGGTGCAGGAGAGAGGGAAGAAAGGGAGGAAGTGTGCCTGGGAGGGTCTCAGGCTGCAGTGCAGCTCAAGGAAAGCTTGGCACTGCCCTCAGGGAGTCCTCTAGCCAGGCGCCTGATGGAGGACTCCCATATCTTCCAGAAGAGCACCTGCTCTGTTACCTCTGTCACAAAAAGAGGAGGGATAAGAAGGTGACTATGCTTTTTGCTAGCAAACACAAAAAACACCATCTAGCTGAAAATAGTGACCCATGGAGGAATATACAATACACAATACACACACACACACACCCACACACACACACCCTCATATTCTTTCTCTTACCCACAGAGAAGTTCACCTTCTCTGTGGTGATATCACACTGTTGTCCCAAGTTTGTGTAATTTGCTTGATGAAAATGTTTAATAAATGTGCCAATGTCACTTTCCCGCTTTTGATAATGTCCTATAGTTATATAAGAAGTTATTACTGGGGAAGCTGAGCGAAGGCACGCCTACCGTTTTTGCAAGTTGTTAGTCTATAATTATTTTGAAATTAAAAGTTTAAAAAAGTGTTTAATACAGAATCCCAAACATGAGTAAGTAAGCCTACTGGTTTTAGGAGCCCACATAATAAATAGGGAAAGCCTTAATTATGGAGGAGGATCTTGAAATAATAAATGATTTTTAGAAGAAATGATAAGAAAATGAATGTGATACCACAAGTGCAACGGGCCTAAAGGCATATGCATTTTACCTTCAGAGACAAGATTGCAAACCCAGCAAAAAGGATAGTGTAACACATCAGTTTTCTGTGCATTCAGTGGCATTGAACAGCACTTGCCATGGACTAAAACTATGGACGATAGTGCCAAGTGCAGCAGGCTAGCGTTTCCTGGAATCTGGTCTTATTTGGAACCATACAAGCTGCTGCTTTATAGAAAGGGGGAAACTGAAAACAACAACAAAAGCTGGCTTCTCTCTTAATCCAGACTGGAAGAAAGAAAATCAGGACAGTGAGTCACAACATTTGTCTGCAAGTACGATGACCCCATTCACTATGCTTCTCAACTGTTGGGATGCACGACAGCACATGACCAGATCCGTTTTCACAAAGCAAACCTCACATCTTTAACCCAGGCAAAGGCCGCTGTTTACTCTTACTAGGAATTTAAGATGTTTAAAACGGTGATAATATTTGAGGGGGGGGTGGTTTTATTT